>NC_073341.2:35172500-35360000 GCF_027580225.2 Misgurnus anguillicaudatus | reverse complement strand
TCCCAAACGAGGCATAAGGGTATTATCTAGCGAAACGATTGTCATTTTTGGCAAGAAAAATAACAAATATGCACTTTTAAACCACTTCCTTCGGCTGTGTGACGAGCCAGCGCGACCTCACGTAATTGCGTAATGACGTCGAAAGGTCACGTGTTACATGTATGAAACGCACATTTGTGGACCATTTTAAACAAAAAAATGACACAAAGACATTAATTAGTATCATTACACATATAACAACGTCGGAACGGTCCTCTTTCTCCACACTTGTAAACACTGGGGCGGAGTTTCGCATACGTCATCCGTGACCTCTTGACGTGATGACGTATTACATGAGGTCGCGCTTGTGCGTCACAGGACCAGAGGAAGATGAGAAGTTGTGGTTTAAAAGTGCATCTTTTTTATCGTTTTGCTAGATAAGACCCTTATGCCTCATTTGGGATCGTTTAGAGTCCTTTGAAGCTGCAATTTTAAACTGCATTAAAACTGTTAAGTGTTGGGGTCCATTTAAATCCATTAAAATTTGAAAAATCCTGGAATGTTTCCTTAAAAAACATAATTTCTTCTCGACTGAACAAAGAAAGACATCAACATTTCGGATGACATGGTGGTGAGTAAATTAACTGTATTTTTTTTTTAAGAAAATAGACTAATCCTTGTGATTTACAATTTTTCCCCCTATCGCACATCTGACCAACTATAATTTGTACAGATACATCGGTGCATCACTTATATATACATTTTGCAATAAAATAGTGTGCGTTTATCAGTCTAAATTTGTTTTACGTTTTTGAACAGTGTACAGTCTGTAGGATTTTGTTTTACTTTGTCTTTGCAGCAAAATCGTATTCTAGGCGCCATGCAGTTGTTTTCTGTGGATCGTAAAGTGTCTCAGCCCATTGAAGGTCATGCTGCAGCGTTTGGAGTCTATAAACTGGAGGGAAACCCAAATCCTTCAACTCTCTTCTGCTTTGCCGTCAGGGGGCAAGCTGGTGGAAAGGTGACAGAAAAGCTTTATTACAAAGAAAATGTTTCACATCTCTCCTGAACATGAACTGTTAATTCAACGTTTGTTTGTACCTGTTTGGTTCTGTACATCTAACGTAACTTTTGTTTTCTATTTAAGCTGCACATCATTGAGGTCGGTCAACCCCAGGCAGGTAATCAACCCTTCACTAAAAAAGCAGTAGACGTCTTTTTCCCCCCTGAAGCGCAAACAGACTTTCCTGTAGCCATGCAGGTTTAAACTTTACTTCACTTTGAATTATGAGCAGATAAAACCTTTAAAAAGAAATACATATCCTCATGTCACCTTTCCCCTCATATCCCAGGTCGGTGCTAAGCATGGCGTTATCTACCTCATCACTAAATATGGTTATTTCCACATGTATGATCTGGAGTCAGGCACGTGTATATACATGAATCGCATCAGTGCTGAAACCATATTTGTAACAGCCGCTCACAGCAGCACGTCTGGAATCATTGGGGTCAATAAAAAGGGTCAGGTAAACATCCACTGTACTCTTCTCATACTGTACACACACACACACACAGATTTTAGATGAACACTGTTAACTATATGACTAATGTGTGCTCAGGTGCTGTCTGTATGCGTTGAAGAGGAGAACATAGTGAAGTATGTAACAAGTGTGCTGCAGAATCCTGAGCTCGCCCTGCGGATGGCGATACGCAGTGACCTCTCTGGAGCCGAAGAGCTCCTCGTACACAAATTCAACACACTGTTCTCTCAGGGCAACTACACTGAAGCCGCCAGAGTCGCTGCCGCAGCTCCCAGGGTAACTGAACAGTACAGTTTTAATAAGACTCAGATACCAATGTTTGTTATGTTAGGGATAACGTACAGGTAGCCAGTTGTTATCGCAAAAATAAGCCCTGACAGTGTGATCAGGATCGAAGTGGAGGGTCTTGTAACACACTGAAGGGGCTTATTTCTCGATAACAACTGGCTACCTGTACGTTATCCCGCTTTATTACACGGCTCTCTGAAATGCTTGATTCTGATTGGTCAGTTGAGATATTTGCAGGTTCGTTCTTTTCAAATAATAACCGCTCCAAAGTAATAACGCATAGCCGGGACTACTTGTATGTTTTAAATCCCTCCGCGCCAACAAAGATTACTGTTTGGCGCCATCTTGTGACAAACACTGGACAACCACAATTAAGAATTGAAAAAGTTTGGCATTCATTTTAACATGTACGGAAAAAACAAAACATTTAAACAGTGGATAGAAGAACGAACATGAGCATGACAGCTACGAAGCCAACACTTAAAAAAAATACAGAATGGGCATTAAAACTTCTCAAAGACTGGCTAAAAGAGAAAAAAATGGAGACAGACAAGTATGAAGCAGAGGATCTTAATAAGGTATTACGATCATTTTATGCATCTGTGCAAAGTTTCGCGGAAGGATAAAAATGTTAATTTAAAACAAATATGCCAATAAAATGTTTCAAATTCATATTCATGTCCAGTTTTTTTCTTATGTGGCAAGTAGCCGTGTAATAAGCGGGATAATGTAGAGGCAGCCGGTAGTTATCGGGTAAATAAGCCCCTTCAGTGTGATACAAGATCCTCCGCTTCGCATCGAGAGATAAAGTTTAAAAGAGATATTAAGAGCGACAAGACTCAAAAACGATCTTCCTCGTGCTGACTGACACATCTAAAGCAGGCGCGCGACCCTTATATATGCATACATAGACAGAATTACAGTCAGGGACGGATTATGGCGATGATGTGCCCTGGGCACAGATGTCTCAAAGGCCCCCTTTTCCAATTTTTCGGGCAACAGCGTTGCACCTGTATGCACAGGGCTCAAGTGTTGGTTCGCCTCTGCCTGTATGCCCCATCATACAGGATTAACAATGGCACTAATACGCAGGGAGAGAATGCACACAATATTCTGTACTTTCACACCACAAATTGGTTTATTTATATCTCACCAGTATCTGTCAACATACTGTACAACATACTCCAAAAAGACGAGCGGAGCTTTTCACTCAAAGTTGAATATTTTTGAACTCTCGATGCTCAGCGCTGAGCGCGAATAAAACCCCGAGCGCCGATTTTCAGCACGGAAAAAAACAGCTAGCTGCTTGCTTATTTGAAAAACGCAGAGTTTCCATTGGAATCAATTGAAAACATGCGCCGGCCGCGGGTGTAAAAGCTTTGGTGTTTCCAGCCCCTAGCTTAGAACAAAAAAGTTGGTTTAAAAAAAAGTTGGTTTAAATTTACCTTAGCTGAAGGGTATCTTTCTCGATTTCCTCAGAGAAAACGCTTCCACCACATCATCAAAATCCAGTTCCCTCACAAGATCGCATTCAATGGCCAATAAAGACGTCCTTGACACATTTTGCTTCTTAGTTCGGTTTTTACTCTTGCCATTGGGGAGGATGAGCATTCTCCTTCGCAGTTGCTGGCTGGCGTGGTGGGGAGGGGCTGTCCTTTTGTGCTTTCTTTTCATTGATTTTGGGCTCATTTTTGTTTTGGTTTTTGAGTAACCGTCTTCTACGCGTGACTTTTATATTACGCAATGCTTTTCACTCGCCTCTACATGTCCCTTTCAACAGCGCAGCAATACATTAAAATTATTTATTTGATTTATTTACTAGTTAATACTTTGCAACTGCAAAAAAATCACATTATTCCTCAATATTTAAAAAAATTTTACTGAAAATAAAATTAAAATATATACTTGAAAATAATACACACAGTAAATTTGACAGGGCCCCCTGCTGGCCCAGTGCCCTGGGCAAGTGCCCAGTAGGCCCGTGCGTTAATCCATGCCTGATTACAGTTATCTGTTTTGACAAGAATTCAGGCAGATATAATCTCGTATGTCTTAAGTACAGTAAATGTTTGATTAACTGTTGTGGAAAAATATCTGATGTGTAACATTAATATTAGATCCTTGCATTACAGTAGATCTTAAAACTGTGTCTCAATGTCAATCAAACAATAAAAGACAGAAAAAAGTTTATATTGATATTGTTTTTTACTTTGTGTGTTCCAAATCTATTAGTTTTACCGTGATTTTAAGGTATGGATGTGGTGATTTTGTTTTTGAACCTTATAAAATCGATTAACTGGATTTTTGCTGATTCTTTCACTAATTAATAAGCATACATTTGCATAAAGCATGCATGCCCATGTTTATTAGAGTATTAAAAATGTGAAAAGTGTTAAATTAAGTTGAATATAGAACAGATAAAAATGTGCGATTAATTTGCGATTAATCACGCTTTAACTTATGACAATCATATGATTAATCTAGATTAAATATTTTAATCGATTGACAGCCCTAAATATTTGCAAATGTCACGACTGGCCAATCAGAATCAAGCATTCCAACAAGCCGTGTAATAAGATCAATGAATTCACTCTGTCTGTTTATGATGAAACACTCAGGGAGTTTTACGAACGGCAGAGACCATCCACAGGTTCCAGTCGGCACCGCCTCAGGGTGGACGGCCGTCTCCACTGCTGCAGTATTTCGGGGTTCTTTTGGATCGCGGGCAGCTGAATAAACTGGAATCGCTGGAGCTCTGCAGGCCCGTACTGGAACAGGGCAAAACCCAATTATTGGAGAAATGGCTAAAGGGAGAAAAGGTTTCAGTATCAATATATATTTTTATTTTTGAAATATACCGTATAATAGCATTTAAAACACGCAACGCTGTTGTCTAGTTATTTTTCCCGTGATGCCCCACAGCTGGAGTGTTCAGAGGAGTTGGGCGATCTGGTGAGATCCGCCGACATCACCCTAGCGCTCAGCGTTTATCTCCGAGCAAACGTTCCCGCCAAAGTCATTCATTGCTTTGCAGAGACAGGACAGTTTCAGAAGATCATTCTCTATGCTAAAAAGGTAACCCGAGTATTTCAGGTGTTGTGACATCATTTGATCTGTGCCGGATGTGACTGGTATTTTTGGTTTCGGAGCAGGTGGGATTTTCTCCAGACTGGGTGATGTTGTTGAGGGGCGTGATGAGATCAAGTCCTGACCAGGGCCTTCAGTTTGCACAGATGCTTGTTCAGGATGAACAGCCGCTGGTCAGCGTCAGTCAGGTAACAAACTCACCAACATCTACCTGTGTCCACAATTTCTTATTATGAGTACAAATACACTCACCTAAAGGATTATTAGGAACACCTGTTCAATTTCTCATTAATGCAATTATCTAATCAACCAATCACATGCTTCAATGCATTTAGGGGTGTGTTCCTGGTTAAGACAATCTCCTGAACTCCAAACTAAATGTCAGAATGGGAAAGAAAGGTGATTTAAGCAATATTGAGCGTGGCATGGTTGTTGGTGCCAGACGGGCTGGTCAGAGTATTTCACAATCTGCTCAGTTACTGGGATTTTCACACACAACCATTTCTAGGGTTTACAAAGAATGGTGTGAAAAAGGAAAACATCCAGTATTCAGCAGTCCTGTGGGTGAAAATGCCTTGTTGATGGTAGAAGTCAGAGGAGAATGGACCGACTGATTCAAGCTGATAGAAGAGCAATTTTGACTGAAATAACCACTCGTTACAACCGAGGTATGCAGCAAAGCATTTGTGAAGCCACAACACGCACAATCTTGAGGCGGTTGGGCTACAACAGCAGAAGACCCCACCGGATACCACTCATCTCCACTACAAATAGGGAAAAAAATGCTACAATTTGCACGAGCTCACAAAAATTGGACAGTTGAAGACTGGAAAAATGTTGCCTGGTCTGATAAGTCTCAATTTCTGTTGAGACATTCAGATGATAGGGTCAGAATTTGGCGTAAACAGAATGAGCACATGGATCCATCATGCCTTGTTACCACTGTGCAGGCTGCTGCTGGTGGTGTAATGCTGTGGGGGATGTTTTTGTGGCACACTTTAGGCCCCTTAGTGCCAATTGGGCATCATTTAAATGCCACGGCCTACCTGAGCATTGTTTCTGACCATGTCCATCACTTTATGCCCACTATGTACCCATCCTCGGATGGCTACTTCCAGCAGGATAATGCACAAAGATCGAATCATTTCAAATTGGTTTCTTGAACATGTCAATGAGTTCACTGTACTAAAATGGCCCCCACAGTCACCAGATCTCAACCCAATAGAGCATCTTTGGGATGTGGTGGAACGCTGGATGTGCATCCCACAAATCTCCATCAACTGCAAGATGCTATCAATATGGGCCAACATTTCTAAAGAATGCTTCCAGCACCTTGTTGAATCAATGCCACATAGAATTACGGCAGTTCTGAAGGCGAGAGGTCAAACACAGTATTAAGTATGGTGTTCCTAATAATCCTTTAGGTGAGTGTATAATGTATTAAAAGAGATGCATTACAAGGTATACATTTTTATCAGTATATGTGTTCATTGGGTCTGAGTTTTACCAGCTTGCTATTTGTGTGTGTGTGTGTGTGTGTGTTTGTAAGGTGGTGGATGTCTTTATGGAGGGTAATCTAGTCCAGCAGTGTACTTCATTTCTATTGGACGCTCTAAAGAACAACAGGCCGGAGGAGGGGCCTATACAGACACGCCTCCTTGAGATGAACCTCATGCACGCCCCACAGGTGACCCATTAGAAGGCAAATCATTGTCCATATGACAGTAAGTGTCACAGTAAGGTCTAAAGCTGTGGTTAGTCTAGTATGTTTGTGTATCTCTACAGGTTGCAGATGCAATACTGGGTAATCAGATGTTTACGCATTATGATCGTGCACACATCGCTCAACTGTGTGAGAACGCCGGATTGCTACAGAGAGCACTTGAACACTACAGCGATCCGCACGACATCAAACGAGCCATCGTACACACGCATCTGCTCAATCCTGAGGTGTGTGTTCGTACAGATACAGGTTTCACTTTGTAGAGAAACCTAAAAGATAAGATTAAACACAATCTCTTTCTGTCTCTCTTTTTCAGTGGTTGGTGAATTTCTTCGGCTCTCTCTCTGTTGGTGATTCAGTCGAGTGTTTAAAGGCCATGTTGGCTGCAAACCTCAGACAGAACCTACAGCTGTGCGTTCAGGTCGCGACCAAATATCACGAGCAGCTGGGAACTCAAACCCTGGTGGAGCTTTTTGAGACTTTCAAGAGTAACGAGGGTGAGCACTTAGATCCCCGTGTGTCTATTCACTAGTGCTGCAACTAAAGTTTATTTTAATAACCGATTAAAGTGCACCTATTTCATTCCTAAAAAGCAATGTTATTTTGTGTATTTGATATAATACAATGTGTTCGCGTGGTTTATGGTTTAAAAAACACATTATTTTTGTAGCTCCAGATTTCACTCTCTTCCTGAAACGCACTCATTTTGTATAAAACTCATCGATTTGCGATGTGTCCCTGATTGGCCAGCTAATCTGTACATTGTGATTGGCCTGAATACCTCTGACGTCAGCCGGAAATGTGACGCTCCTTACAATTTTTCACAATGAAATGCTAACAGGAGTTAACTTACAGGCCGAAGCAGGAGGAATTATGATCAGTGTTGGGGAAAGTTACCTTTAAAAGTAATGCATTACAATATTAAGTTACTCCCAAAAAATAACTAATTGTGTTACTTAACTTTTCATGGAAAGTAATGCTTACGTTACTTTTTCGTTACTTTTGCGTTACTTTTTCTTGGCTGAGGCTTGATCTCTTTCAGGCCTTGCAGGGTTTTTTTATGACTGAAAAGTTCTGCATTCAGAAATTGCATATTTCATCACAAAAATGTCAAGCTCTGTCCTGCCGTCTCAGTTTCTGACTCAAACTGTTCCCACACAGGCGTATACGCATAGAGTGCATAATGTGACTACATTTAGTTTAATTCAGTACATAATTTTTTTAATCGAATTAATTCAACTAAAAAGTAACTTGCATTACTTTTTTGAAAAAGTAACTCAAATATTAATGTGTACATTTAATAAAAAATGAATGACTTTACTCGCTACTTCAGAAAAGTAATATAATTACGTAATGCACGTTACTTGTAATGCGTTACCCGCAACACTGGTTACGATAATGTCATTCTTGTCTACATCCCCAATCACGTTGCGTCATTGTTTAGTTTGGGGTTTGTACCTTTTGCATATCATTAATATGTACTAATACACACACACCAAAGGAAATGTAAAATCGTGAACCCTAACTGCGCGATTAAATTCTGCAATTAATCAACTAATCGGATAAAATCGAAATATTTACTCAATTCGATTTTTCACTTATTATAGCTAAATAAGGCACTAAATTGGGATATTCATAGCAGTTTACTTTTAAAAGTGCAAAAGCCACACAATACTACAAAGTACACAACCACACTACTTTTTAATATAATATTTTTTATTTTTCTATTTTAAGCTTTAAATAAGAAAAGTTTGTATAGCTTTTAAATAGTAAAACATATTTAAATATCAAAATATAAATAAATGTGAATAAATGTGTCATCAGACCACAGATTGACAACAAATTTCTTAATCGATTATTATCGATTTTATCGATTAATTGTTGCAGCCCTAGTATTCAGTGACTGAACCTCTGAAAGCGTTTGAAAGTTAAGTCTTAATGGGGTGGTTTCCGGACAGGGTTTAGCTTAAGCCAGGTGTAGACCTTAGTTTAATTAGAAAATATATCTATAACATGTTTTAACAAACATGCCTTACTAAAAACATGACTTGCATTGTAAGGCAAAAGAATATGGAGGACCACAAGAGTCATGCAAAATGTAATAAAGAACTTCAATATTTTATAACTACCTGGACAATAAAAATGGTGAGAAATCAGTGAGCTTGTTACATCCACCTGGCCATAGCTAATTTGCATTTCTCATTTGACCATTTGCAAGGACCCAAAGAGTCACGGAAAAGCTAAATAGAGAGGCTAAAACAAAAAGCAAATCGAATAGCGAAAAGAATAAGGAGAAACATCGGGAAATGAAAACAGAAATGTTAACTCATTCACCGCCAGCCTTTTTGAGAAAAGTTGCCCACCTGCATTTTTGTGATTTTAACAAAATTTTCACAAAATTCCTTGCAGGAAAAATCATTTTCTATAAATATATAAACATACAAATTATATCAAATTAAAGAACACACCCTCTGCTTTCAAACAAACAATAAACAAACAAACAAACAAAATGGGGAAAAACGTTCATTATAAATTTACTTTTTCTACTTAATTTAACCACTGAAATATGGATTTTTCTCATAAAAAATACAACATTTTGAGCAAAAAGCTTAAAAATTGCGTTTTTGTAAAGGAATTTATGTTAGAGATCAGACTCAGAATGACTATCAAACATAAAGGCAGTTAAAAAATAAAAGCGGTATTACACTTTCACTTTGAAATTCGTCCAAAAAGGCATATTTATTAGTTAAATATGAACTCATAAATGACGAGATAACTCGTCAATGGCAGTGAATGAGTTAAATGGAAATGCCCTTTTAAATGCCTAATTTTAACCTGTATTTGTAGTTCAATTTATAAATCCAGTTATTTATTTCTCTTTTTAAATTGCTTTTTGAAATACATTTTGAAATTCCATCATTTAGTTAAGAATTTATAAATGCAGTTTGGAGTGATGAACTTATTGAGTGTTTTATCTTGTTTTTGTAAATTGTTATATTACTTTGAACTATTTGTTAATGGATTAATATTTTATTTCTACGTTATTTTTATAATCTCACTTTTTATTGCCAAATAAAATGTTACATAATGATTTTTTTTGTAACTTTATCTATTTATTTATAGATTAATTAATGAAATTTTGAACAAATCTATTAATTGCTATTTTTATTGTCCAGGTAGTTATTAAATATTGAAGTTCTTTATTAAATTTTGCATGACTCTTGTAGTCCTCCATAAAACAAAGCGCCTCTATGTATTTTAAGATATGTCAGTGCAAGCCGTTTACAGTTAGGGCAGCTCTTACATTTACTTTAGTCTAGGACTAGTCTAATGCCTGTCCGGAAAACCACCCCAATATGGTAATATATTAATTTAGTAATTAATAAATAATGTTGCACCTGCTGATAATGTTCTGATATGTGTTGCTATAGCACCTGACTAAGCCAAACTTACTATATATAAAA
The DNA here is from genome assembly GCF_027580225.2 of Misgurnus anguillicaudatus. Taxonomy (NCBI): domain Eukaryota; kingdom Metazoa; phylum Chordata; class Actinopteri; order Cypriniformes; family Cobitidae; genus Misgurnus; species Misgurnus anguillicaudatus. The sequence continues at coordinate 35,349,918 of NC_073341.2, read as the reverse complement.
CAGATGTTTGTACATAAAAAAATGATTATTCAGTCCCAGACAGCAGCCAACAAATGGGGCAGATCCATCCAGAGTCGTCTGCTGTCTGGGGTGTATTTAGTGTGTTTAGCAACTGGTTGAACTAAATTGCAGGTGGTAATTGAATTAAATGAGGTGACACAACTGAGTTAGTTCATCCGTCTCTCGCTGTATTTCTCCGTCAGGTCTGTTTTATTTTTTGGGCTCCATCGTGAACTTCAGTCAAGACCCTGATGTTCATCTAAAGTACATTCAGGCTGCATGTCGGACCGGTCAGATTAAAGAAGTGGAGCGGATCTGTAGAGAGAGCAGCTGCTATAACGCCGAACACGTCAAGAACTTCCTCAAGGTTAAAGAGCTTCACAAACCTTACACAAAGTCAAATCTACAACTACACAAACCACAAATTCTTGATTATTTTTGTTGCTTTCTATTGTCTTGCATTCCACCGGTTTCCTGAAATGTAGTTAAACTTGAGATACAGCACATAATGTCCGAAATAGCCACCTATACCCTTATTCTCTGTTTCCTACATTAGTTTGCAAATAAAATCCAATTGAATAAGTGAATGAAAGTAGTGAGTCTCACAGTGAAGAGGTAGCAGCTAGCAATCGATTGTAAACTCATATTTGTGGTGCATTATGGGATTGAATAAGTGGATAACACGATGAGGTCCACTTTTATTTTAGACACCACTACAAATAGTGTATTATTTAAGGGTATAGGGAGTTATTTTTGACACAGCCGATGATTTGTATGTGTAAGTAAATTATGTTGCGTTTTTGCACAGGAAGCCAAACTGACGGATCAACTGCCTCTCATCATCGTGTGCGACCGCTTCGATTTCGTTCACGATCTCGTGCTGTATTTATACCGCAACAACCTGCAGAAATACATTGAGATCTATGTGCAGAAGGTGATGAACACAACATTTTTTTTTTTTTTAATCCAGAATGTCCACTGACATGACTGTAATTTGTGATGGGTGTGTGTTTTTGTAGGTGAATCCCAGTCGTCTGCCTGTGGTTGTTGGCGGTTTGTTAGACGTGGATTGTTCAGAGGACACCATTAAGAGTTTGATTCAGGCGGTACATGGAAATTTCAGTACCGATCAGCTGGTGGAGGAGGTGGAAAAAAGAAACAGGTAAAATAATAAACCTGTGTCCTGTGATTTACTAAACTCTCTACTTCACATTAACTCTTTCCCCGCCAATGACCAGTATTTCCGGCAATCCGCAATGCTGCTATTATCCACCAGATGGCGCTCTTTCGCTTCTTATAAAACCCGGAAGCATCGCCCTAGGGCAAACAGCTGTATGTCCGTTTGTTTTTTTAGGATCACTCTGAATCTGATCCCTATCAAAAGTCCTTCACAAAAATTTAATTATCAACATTTGGTGTTTTTGAAGAAACCTACCCATATTTGAGAGGTGATAAAAGAGAACTAATGAAGGTAGGAAGGTAGTTTTTTTGTTGTTTGTTTTAAAGCAGAGGGTCTGTTCTTTCATTATTATAATATACTGTATGTTTATATATTTAAAGTAGAACATTTTCTGGAAGGCAATAAACTTTTGTGAAAATCATGATTTTAAAAAAAAAATGCTGGAAAGGAAAGAGTTAAAGGTGCAGTGTGTACATTTTAAAATGATCTCTTGCAATATAATATACATAACTATATTATCAGTAGTGTATGAAAGACCTTACAAAATGAATTTTATTGTTTTTATTACCTTACAATGAGTCGAGGAATCTACATACATCAAGGCTCCCCTTACATGAAAGTCGCCATTTTTGCGCTGGCTTGTTTCTACAGTAGCCCTAAACTGCTCTACAGAGCACGTTTTGTGACTATATTGTCTCAAACGATGACATGTTTGTCCTGCGAAGGCTACTGCGTTTCGAAAAGGAGGGGTGAGCTGTGGAGTGAGCCGTTGGATGCAATTCACAATCTCACCACTAGATGCGCCTAAACATCTACACAATGGTCCTTTAACTCGCTCTCGCCAGCATTTTTCATGATTTTCACAAAAGTTTAATGCCTCCCAGAAAATGCTCTTTGTTTAAATATATAAACATGCAATATATCAAATGACTCAACAGACTCAAATGAAAAAAGTTTCATCCTACCTTTACCAGTTTTTTTTTTATTACCTCTCAAATATGGGTAGGTTTCTTTAAAAACACCAAATTGTGAGCAAAAAGCTGAGATAATTCCATATTTGTGAAGGACTTTTGATAGAGATCAGATGCAGAGCAATCCTCAAATCTTAGGGCAATACTTCCGGGTTTTATAAGTTGCGGAAGTGCGCCACCTGGTGGATAACATTGCGGATTGACGAGATAATTCGTCAATGGCGGGTAAATAGGTAAATTTACTGCTGAAGATCAAAGTACAGTTATTAAAGCTGCTTTAGCTAAAACAAATGAGATGGATTGGTATTTGGGGTGTAACAAAACATCGATATGGATTGATACATCGATTTTATTTCCAACGATCTAATGCATCGATGCCACACGTAAAAAATAGATTTGAGGTGCCTTTATTTTGACACTCCACATCCTCATTCATCGACGTAACATCCATCTACGCATTTCCACCAAAGCGCGCATTTTTGTTTATTTTTATCTGCTAGCGTCAGCAAGTGAATGCGATGCAGCAACAAAGCGGCTGTAGCAGTGAAAACACCGCGAAAGAGGCAGAAGACAAGCGTGTGTTTAGCACTTTTTTTAAAGAAAAATCTCTCAAAAGCACTTGTTTGACTGTTAGATCTGATGTTGTGTGACAGATCAAATGCTTAAGTTTAACAGCTTTATTTTTATATTAATTTATTTTTCAATTTACAACTACCTCAGTGATTGTCACTATTGCACATTTTGGCCCAAAATAGACTTTGACTGTTGCCATCATAAGCTTGATTTTATGTGACATTTTGGCCATCATTGGCCGATATAGAAATATCGATAAATGAATCGGATCGAATCGTAATTGCACCGAAGAAGTGTTTATGTATCGCAAAAAAGCACCACTAATACAAATTATTTGTGAGTTATAAATGTTTTAGCCCTAACAGATAGCGTCTCTTCTTTTATTCAGACTGAAGTTGCTTTTGTCCTGGCTGGAATCCCGTGTGCAGGACGGATGTAAAGAACCTGCTACCCATAATGCTTTAGCAAAGATCTACATAGACAGTAACAACAGTCCAGAACGCTTTCTCAGAGAGAACCCACATTACGACAGCGTGACAGTGGGACATTACTGTGAGAAGAGAGATCCTCATCTGGCGTTTGTGGCTTATGAGAGAGGCCAACGTGACCTGGAACTCATACAGGTGGATTCGTTTCCTATTATATCTCAAGATTATAAAATGATTATTTATTACTCATCATCTCTTCTGCATACGCGTAGGTCTGCAATGAAAACTCTCTGTTTAAAAGCGAATCGCGTTATCTGGTGCGACGGAAAGATCCGGATCTTTGGGCCACAGTTTTAGAGGAAACAAATCCTTACAGACGACCCCTGATAGACCAGGCAAACATATTATCATGCAGCATTTATTGTGTATTTATTGTGTGTGTGTTCATGTTAAAGGTGTGTGTATGTGTGTGTGTGTATAGGTGGTTCAGACGGCTCTACCTGAGACACAAGATCCAGAAGAATTATCTGTGACAGTGAAAGCATTTATGACGGCCGATCTACCCAATGAACTCGTAGAGCTACTAGAGAAAATAGTGCTGGACAATTCAATATTTAGTGAACTCAGGTACAAGTGCTAAACTGTATGCTTTAAATGCTTATATATTCTGTATGCGAATGTTACTTCATACCAAAATGCTTTTTTGCATAGTTGTGTTTGACACATGAAAACGTCTCGGGTTACGTATGTAGCTGTTGTTTCCTGAGAAGGGAACGAGGCGCTGCGTCTCCCTCGTCTTCATAATTACTATGTCCCTGTAACGCCGCCTTTGGGAATATTTCAGATAGCGATATACTTTCTGGCTCCTGCGTGACCCTGTCTTTGTCGTTAAGCCTCACCATTGGTTGAATTTGATATACACATTCAGACGCACTTACCCCTGGAGGCGTCCCCAAAGTGTCACCGCAGTGACGCAGGGCGAATTCCCTCGAAAGGAAACTGTAACAATGTATCTTAAAAGGTAACACAATGTAACCTTGCTCTCACTTGAAACGTGTCCCCACATCTAGTACTTAAATTATTTGAGGGTATGGACCTGGAAAGTCCTTGAAAGGTCCTTGAATTTGAAGTTAACTTAGGTGTGGGAACCTTATAGTATAATGGCTGTGATTTAGTTTGTTTAATCACAGCGTGTCATGGGCATTTGTTATAAAAACATGCTTTGAATCTCTCGAACGTATATATGTGTGTGGTGCTCTGTATGCATTAGAAACCTGCAGAACCTGCTGATATTGACAGCGATAAAAGCGGACCGAACACGTGTTATGGAATATATCAACCGCCTGGACAATTACGACGCCCCTGACATCGCCAACATCGCCATTAGCAATGAACTGTATGAAGAAGCCTTCTCCATCTTTAAGAAGTTTGATGTCAACACCTCGGCAATACAGGTACACGCACGCATCATCAAGCAATCGATGAAAACTTAACAGACAGGTGCTTTATATGAACATGTGGCTCGTGCAGGTTCTGATCGATCACACTGGGAATCTGGACCGTGCGTATGAGTTTGCGGAGCGCTGTGGTGAGGGAGCGGTGTGGAGCCGGCTCGCACAAGCTCAGCTGCATAAAGGTCTGGTGAAAGATGCCATTGACTCTTACATCAAAGCTGGAGAACCGTCTGCGTATATGGAGGTGATCGATGCAGCCAGTAGAAACGGTGAGAGATGATTGGTTAACAGGTGATTCTTCACAATCATAGTGTGTTTCTTAAGTGAGTTGTCTGCTTTAACAGGTGACTGGGAGGATCTGGTGAAGTTTCTTCAAATGGCCAGAAAGAAAGCGAGAGAGTCTTACTTAGACACTGAGCTCATCTTTGCTCTGGCCAAAACAAAGCGTCATACAGAGCTGGAAGATTTTATCAACGGGCCCAATAATGCTCACATACAACAAGTACGAAAGTATTTTAATATCCACCTATCAGGAGGTGACATAAAGCAACCACATATCATCACAGTAGACTGATGTTGAGTCTTTAACAGTAAATGTGTTTGTCTCTACAAGTTGGAGAGAGGTGTTATGAAGATGAGATGTATGAAGCTGCCCGTCTGCTCTTTAATAACGTGTCTAATTTTGCTCGTCTGGCGTCCACACTCGTTCGCCTCGGCGAGTTTCAGGCGGCCGTGGACAGCGCTCGGAAGGCCAGCTGCACACGCACATGGAAAGAGGTGAAGATCTTAAACATGTCCAACTTTTTCTATTTGTTGCATGATTATGTTATGTAAAAAAAAATTGGATTTACATGTAAGAGATGCATGTTATCTCAGGTCGTTCCAAAATCTCTGTTTATCTTTGGAACACAGTTTAAGATGTTTTATATTTAGTCCGAGTGTTGACCCTTCAATGAAAATCTACAGTATACTGTCCATGTCCAGAAAGGCAATAAAAACAACATCAAAGTAGTCAGTGACATCAGTGGGTCAGTTAGAATGTGTTGAAGCATTGAAAATACATTTTGGTCCAAAAACAACAAAAATTACAACTTTATTCAGCATTGTCTTCTCTTGCGTCTGTTGTGAAGCGCATGAGCGAGACTAAAGTCACGTGACGTGGATGACGTGTTATTACGTGTTATATGTTTTTTTATTACGTGTTATATGTTCTTATCTCCCTCAGACTGTAAACGAAGCCCAGGCGCACAAAAAAATTTTTTTGGGTAAACTATCCCTTTAAGAAAAAACAATTGCATAAAAAAATTTGTCTCTGAAGAATTTTCATGTTAACCTGCAATTATCCACTAGATGGCGCACTTACCAAATTTATGAAAAAAACTGAAGTCAAAAATTTATTTACTAATTTTAAACTCTATATAGACGTTTCATCAGGCGCACGTGCGGTGACTGGGGGTCAACCTTCCGATCTCTCTAATGAAGCTAATACGGAAGTGACTTAAACTGCAATTCATCGACTGGCCACAAGAGGCAGGCTCCAAAAGTAAAAAAAAATAATACTACGTAATACTACTTCTTCTGTGGCACAAAGGGAGTTTCTGCACGGGAGCGCCCCCTGGCGTTCGGATGTGCCTGGATTTCACCGTAATTCATTCAAATTCATTCATTGAGAAAACGTGCATTTGCACGGTTAATCGTTACACCCCTAGTGAGAGGGGTGCATTTTTTTGTAACTCCTCCTTTTAAATTATATTAAGCTTTAAAGTTCTGCATAATTAAGGGCGCGGTCACATGAGTGAGGCGTGAACAGCCACTGCGGTCACTAGAATTGAGCTAGGCGGGCGTGGTTTCAGCAACCAGACACCTCAGCTTCACCCACGTCCCCGCCTCTTTACCCATTTTCGGATATCCGCGAGTGATGCGCGATGACGCGCGGCCAAGATGGCGACGGCAGGCAACGCCTACTTTAAGGTCTAAAAACGATCTTCAGAAACCAATGTGTGACGTCACGGACACTACGTCCATCTTTTTTTACAGTCTATGGCGGTGACGCTGAAACTTTACTTCCGGTTTCTGTTTATTTAATGGTCTGACTAGTTGCTGAAACTGAACTCTTAAACAAATACCTTGTTGAAAATAACAAATGTTTTGGGTTCCTATGTAATCTACATGTTGTTTATTTTGCTTGTTATATAAATAAACTACTTTTAATTTAAACTACTGTTTATGTTGTTACTGCTGAAACCGTCTATATGTTTTGACAATCGTTCTGAATCTGATCTCTCTAATAATTCCTTCACAAAAATGCAATTATTTCAGCTTTTTGCTAAAAATATATTTTTAAAGACAAATACCCATATTTAAGAGTTTATAAGCAGAGAAAAAAATATAGATATGATGAAACGTTATTTTCCTGTTTTGTTTGTTTATTGTTTGTTTAAAAGCAGAGGGTCTGTTCTTTCATTTAATATATTTGTATGTTTATATATTTTTAGAAGAAAATTGTTCTAAAAGCCATTTCGTGAAACTTTTGTGAAAATCACAAAAAGTTCTGGCGGGCAACTTTTTAAAAAATGGCTTGCGGCGAATGAGTTAATGTTATACTTGATAAGGACAAATGCTGAACATCTACACTATTCTACCGTGTGTGTGTTTGTGATTGGCAGGTGTGTTTTGCATGTGTAGATGGAGAGGAATTTCGGTTAGCGCAGATCTCCGGTCTTCACATAGTGACTCACGCTGATGAACTTGAAGAACTCATCAGCTACTATCGGGTGAGGAACCTTCATCTTCATCATCATCATAACCTTACTGTCTGGATAGCATCATAATGAGTAATAAAATACAAACCTGTTGAGAAGATTTGAACTAAATGATCATACAGTATTACACCTGACAGAAGAAGAAAACGTGGTCTTATATCAGACGTCTCATACATACTGTAAAGATCAAATGTGGGTACATCAACCTACCCAGGTAAAAATTAAGTCATCTCTCTCTCTCTCTCTCTCTCTCTCTCTCTCTCGGAATCGTGGTTATTTTGAAGAGATTATCATGTTGTTGGAGTCTGCGTTAGGATTGGAGCGCGCTCACATGGGCATGTTTACCGAGTTGGCAATACTCTACTCTAAATTCAAACCGCAGAAGATGAGAGAACATCTGGAGCTCTTCTGGTCCAGAGTCAACATCCCAAAGGTCCATCATCATCATCCCAGAACAAAAGACTGTCTTTAACACTGACATCTTAAGATGACTAGATAGATTGTGTTGTGTATCTAGTACACTTGAGCGTAACTGTTGATGTTTTGTGATTGGTCAGGTGTTACGAGCAGCAGAACAGGCCCATCTGTGGGCGGAGCTTGTGTTTCTGTATGATAAATATGAGGAGTATGACAACGCCATTATGATGATGATCAGTCACCCGACAGATGCTTGGAGAGATGCTTCATTTAAAGAGCTCATCATCAAGGTGGCAAACACACTGGGTCATTTACACAGAAACACAGGGGTTCATCTCAATCAGCTTTCTTTGGTCTGTAGTGGGGACACTGATCAGAAAATCCCACAATATAAAATACATTAAAATTCCCACAATACTATGCAAAAAAACAGGGAGCGTTGCAGCTCATTGTGTACTCTTTCAGAAATCATGTGATATTTTCCGAGGCTCTCGGAATAAAATTGTATGAAAAATTCAAATGAGACAATTGTTGATTTACAGTAAGAATGTAGAGCTAAAAATTTACTTTGATAGCAGAGGTAACAATAATTTTAAACTTATGGAAAATGGTTTAACTTTTTCATTTACTTTTTACTATTAAGTAATCTCATGTCTCCTTAAAGGGGCACATCCACATTTTGGAAATTTAGCTTATTCACTGTATCCCCCAGAGTTGGATAAGTCAATACATACTTTTTCATCCCAGCGTGTGCTGTAACTCTGTCTGACGCACCCACCGCTAGCCTAGCTTAGCACAAAGACTGGAAGTGAATAGCTCCAGCTAGCATACTGCTCCCAATAATTGACAAAATAACACAAATATTTTTTTATTTATATGTTGTGATTTGTATAGTCACACTGTGTACAAATAACAAGGTCATATGAGACACAGCCATCTATTAACCGTATACATACAGGGAACTGTATTCTCAGAAAACGAAGCACTGCTACTTAGGCAGTAAAACAACCATTTTTTGTGATTTTAACTTGAAATTTAGATCACATCTACTTGAGACTTATGGCTTTATATTTGTATTATTACTTTTGTGAAATATTTACATTTTTATAATTTTATCAACCTGATCTCACAATTTTCCGGTATAGTCACAGAATATTTAGCAAATTTTGTCGTGGCATTGACATGGATCTTTGCATTTTTGACTCTCTTTTCCGTGTCATTGTCATGGATTGGCTATTTTTTCTGATTTATATTTTCAGATTTTTAAACCATTGTTGCCTGGCGTTAAGGTTAAAGTTAGGTTTGGGTAAGGATGTCATTTTATGTAAATCTAATCCTAAACCGAAGCGTCAATGGTAAGAAAAAAGGACAAAACAGTTGAGTAACCAGTATAAACCAATACTTAAAGTGACTAATGCAAATGCAAAATCTAACCCTAAACCGAAGCGACAATGGTTTGAAAATATGAAAAAGCAGTTGAGTAACAAATCCGTGACAATGACACAAAAAAGCAAGTCTGTGGTACGGCCACGGAAAAATGCGGAGATCCGTGACAATGCCACGGAAAAATGAGCAAAATAATTTGTGACTATATCACAGAACTTTTTTGAGATCATGTTGAATTTTATATATAAAATTAACATGTTTTTACATTTTTTTTATTTCTTAAAGGATAAGTCAATTTTCTTAAAAAAAATCCAGATAATTTACTCACCACCATGTCATTCAAAATGTTGATGTCTTTCTTTGTTCAGTCGAGAAAGAATTATGTTTTTTGAGGAAAACATTCACAGATTTTTCTCATTTTAATGGACCCCAACACTTAACAGTTTTAATGCAGTTTAAAATTGCAGTTTCAAAGGACTCTAAACGATCCCAAACGTGGCATAGGGATCTTATATAGCGAAACGATTGTCATTTTTGGGAAGAAAAAATAAAAAATATGCCTTTTTAAACCACAACTTCTCATCTTCCTATGGTCCTGTGACCTCACGCAGTACGTCATCACGTCAAGAGGTCACGGATGACGTATCGAAACTACGCCCCCAGTGTTTACAAGTGTTAAAAAAAGGGACCTTTCCGACGTTGTTGTATGTGGAATGATACTAATTAATGTCTTTGTGTCAGTTTATTATTTAAAATGGTCCGCAAATGTGCGTTTCATAATATGTAACACGTGACCTTTCCACGTCATTACGCAATTACATGAGGTCGCGCTGGCGCGTCACATAGCCGGAGGAAGACGAGAAGTTGTGGTTTAAAAGTGGTTTAAAAAAAAATTTCTTGCCAAAAATGACAATCGTTTCGCTAGATAAGACCCTTATGACTCATTTGAGATTGTTTAGAGTCCTTTGAAACTGCAATTTTAAACTGCATTAAAACTGTTAAGTGTTGGGGTCCATTAAAATTAGAAAAATCCTGGAATGTTTTCCTCAAAAAAACATAATTTCTTCTCAACTGAACAAAGAAAGACATCAACATTTTGGATGACATAGTGGTGAATAAATATCTGGATTTTTTTTAAATGGACTAATCCTTTAAAATAAATTTAAACTGCTAAAACAACTTTTTTTATTTAATATTTAACCAAAAAATGCCAGAGTTATATTAATTTAAATGTATGAACCCCCCACTCAAAATGGATTTGCACCAGTTAAGGGGGTTAAAAAACACTTGAGAAGTAAGATATTATTAGACATTTTTATTTGCTCTCTATTGAATCATCTAAGAAGAATTACTTGAGATGTTTAAGAGATCTTTACTGAGAGATTTTCTTTCTGTATTTTTCTATCTCTCCTGCAGGTGGCGAATGTGGAACTCTATTATAAATCTCTACAGTTTTATTTAGACTATAAACCCCTTCTGCTCAATGATCTGCTCTCTGTTCTCACACCTCGACTGGACCACAACAGAACTGTCAACTACTTCAGAGGGGTAAATATTGTTCACACAGACAAACACACATGTGCACACACACACACACACGTGCGCACATACTGTGATGATGCTTGTATGTATTTGCAGGTGAATCAATTGAGGCTGATTAAACCGTATCTCAGATCAGTACAGAGTCACAATACCAGAGCTGTGAATGAAGCCCTAAACAACCTGCTGATGGATGAAGAGGACTATCAGGTACAAACATCTAAACACACACACACCTAACAAACACCTGAACACAGACAGTAGTGACACTAAGATCATCTTCTCTGTTTTTTATTCAGGGTCTACAGGCCTCCATAGACGCCTATGATAACTTTGATTCTATTGGTTTAGCTCAGCGACTGGAGTCACACGAGCTTCTGGAGTTCAGACGCATCGCTGCGTATCTCTACAAGAGAAACCAACGCTGGACTCAAAGCATTCAGCTCTGCAAGAAAGACAAACTTTATAAAGTACAAACGCCACATCACTTCTATAGCACATAAAACATGTTTATGCTACCGACCACAATGTTTCCGAAATAACACAGACACTTTCATGTGGTTAAAGCAAATATCGATAACAGCTGAACATATACACAACACTTACATTCATGTTCAATGTTGCCATATGTCAGAAAATATACATTTTTCAATTAAACCTTTAGGAATGTGAATCTGTGCTTTCATACTTTAAAGTCTAGTCAAAGTTTAAAATTGATGCAGATAGCAGAAAGACTGGTGAGACAGAGAAGAGTGATGCTTTCCAGAAAGAATGTGAAACATGTAGTTTTTAATAATATAATTTAATACAAACCTTAAAGGGACAGTCCACTTTAACTCATTCAACCCCATTGACGAGTTATCTCGTCAATTATGAGTTAATATTTAACTAATAAATACGCCTTTCTGGACGAATTTCAAAGTGAAAGTGTAATACCGCTTTTATCCACTAGATGGCGAACCGAATTTATCAAAAACGGAAGTTAAAAAGATTTAATGATTTGTTTTAACTGCCTTTATGTTTGATAGTCATTCTGAGTCTGATCTCTAACATAAATTCCTTTACAAAAACGCAATTTTGTAAGCTTTTTGCTCAAAATGTTGTATTTTTGAAGAGAAATATCCATATTTCAGTGGTTAAATTAAGTGGAAAAAGTAAATATATAATGAAAAGTTTTTTCCCCATTTTGTTTGTTTGTTTGTTTGTTTGTTTATTGTTTGTTTGAAAGCAGAGGGTGTGTTCTTTAATTTGATATAATTTGTATGTTTATATATTTATAGAAGATTATTTTTCCTGCAAGGAATTTTGTGAAACTTTTGTTAAAATCAGAAAAATGCAGGTGGGCAACTTTTCTCAAAAAGGCTGGCGGTGAATGAGTTAATCGTATTTTTCAGAGTTAAACATTTGATTAATTACCATTTTGGAATCCATTCATCTGATCTCCGGGTCTGGTGGTACCACTTTTAGCATAGCTTAGCATAATCCATTGAATCTGATTAGACCATTAGCATTGCGCTCAAAAATAGAGTTTCAATATTTTTCCTATTTAAAACTTGACTCTTCTGTAGTTACATTGTGTACTAAGACAGACGGAAAAGTAAAAGTTGAGGTTTTCTAGGCAGATATGGCTAGGAACTATACTCTCATTCTGGCGTAATAATCAAGGACCTTGCTGCCGTAACATGGGTGCAGGAGGCGCAATGATATTACGCAGCAGCCGAAAATAGTCTCCTTGGTAACTTTCAATAGCAGGGGACTATTTTCATGCACTGCGTAATATCATTGCCCCTGCTGCAGTTTTAAATAGGAAAAATATCGAAACTTTTTGATTACTTTTTTAGCGCGATGCTGATGGTCTAATCAGATTCCATGAATTATGCTAAGCTATGCTAAAAATGGTACCGCCAGACCCGGAGATCACCTGAATGTATTCCAAAACAGTAAAAATCAAACGTTTAACTCTAGGGGAGCTGGAAAATGAGCACATTTTCAAAAAAAGTGGAGTGTCCCTTTAAGTATTATCATATTGCATATTGTATCACATTTGTTTTTTAGCAAGTTATCACATATAGGATTTTTCTCAGCTTTACTGTTTAGTCATTTGGTGGTACTCTATTTTTGCTCATCTGTAATGCAGGATGCGATGCAGTACGCCACAGAGTCGAAGGACGCTGATCTGGCTCAGGATCTTCTTCGTTGGTTTATTCAGGAGGGTAAGCAGGAGTGTTTCGCAGCGTGTCTCTTCACCTCCTATGATCTTCTGTCTCCTGATGTTGTTCTGGAGCTGGCCTGGAGATACGGCCTCGTGGACTTTGCCATGCCTTACTTCATTCAGGTGATGAGAGAGTACCTGAAAAAGGTGTGTATGCAATCTTGCACAGAACATGTACATATACACACACCACATAAAGCTACATTGTTGAATATAAATCATAATGTACTGATGCTACATCAAACCTCATGTGAATTTCCCTCAACAGGTGGATGAGTTAGCCAGACAGGTGAAGGTCTCTGTCTCCTTTATGTCTCTCTCTCTTTCTATATTTCTATTAGACTCGTTCCTCAGTAGTTTGCTTGATTACCAACAATGCACTGCTCCTTCGCTATACCAGGACTTTTGGTTTGTTGTGTGTTTGTTTGTGGGACAAACAATGTGACGAATTATGACAAATCATAATTTTGTAACAGGAAGAAACCCTTGCAGCGTTTTCTCTCTGTTGTTTTAACACTGTTGTGTTTGCTGTAGTGAGCAGTATTGTGTATCAATGTTTAAAGTTGCAGTATCTCAGTTTAAACTGCAGGTGGCAGCAAAATGCTGTCATATTTAGGTTGTGGCTAGAAGGGATACAGCTACAGTGAAATCTTGCTGGATAAGTGCTGATTTTATCCTAATCCTACCCTCAAACCTAACCCTTAACCCAACAATTCACGGGTTTTAGGCTGTAGCTGTATTATATCTAGCCACACTTCTGTTTTTCGTCCTAATCCTACCTCAAACCTGCTAGATTTGGCTGTAGCCATATCCCCTCTAGCCAGAACCTCATCATTTATCTGCTGTCCGTTGAGTCAATCACATTTATTGTTTTACTAGTTAACTATCGATTTTGGGTCTTGCACGTGTTTGTGCATATATAACATCTTTATATAACATCTTATACATGTATTTTTACTCAAAATCATGATGTTGCAATGAATGTTGTTATGCAGTATTTTGGCATTTAATGTGTGAGGGGTCTGCATGGAGTGATAAACTGTAATGTAAACAGACAAGAGAAGATTGGATTTCTGAACATCTCCTCCAGAGAATCAAGCATTCAGTGCATATTTGTGTGTGTTTACCTGCTGTAGGTGTGTGAGGTCGAGTGTATGACAGGTAGACAGACGTGTGGAGTAAACACACAGTCTGATCTTTCTCACACAGGTGGATGAACTTCAGGATGCAGAAAATAAAAGAGCATCAGAAGATGACGTCCCTGATGCCACATCCATAGTTTTTGGTAAAGTATCGATAAAATACTTTATGTTTCATACAAACAACATAGAAATCATATTCATTAAAAATTTGTAGGCTTTTTAAAGGGGCCATGGCATGAAAATCTGACTTTTCCCATGTTTAAGTGCTATAATTGGGTCCCCAGTGCTTCTATCAACCCAACCTAGAAAATGTAATAAAAGATCAACCCAGTAACTTAGTTTTGATAAACCCGCCCCTTAATCTGCACAATCCAACCATGGCACAGCCATTTAGTGCAGAGAGAAAGAGAGAGAGAAAATAATTTACAGCACAAATGAGTTTCAATTGCAACAAACCACCATCATTGCGATCAGTGATTGAATTTCATCAGCTCATTTGCATTTTAAAGGACACACCCAAAATGCCACATTTTTGCTCACACCTACAAAGTGTCAATTTTAATGTTTATGCTATTTTAAATTATCTATATGGTATTTTTAGCTAAAACATGTATACTCTGGGGACACCAAAGATTTATTTTACATGTTAAAAAAGTCTTGTGACATGGCCCCTTTAAGTGTACTTTAAAGTAAGTAATCAACTGTTATTCAGTGCATTATATCATACCAGGATATAAAAGATGAATCCCCTAAATCACCCATCATTTTGATATGCAGTAAAACAATGTTAGTCTACACGATCTCTAATAAAACTGAAACCTGTGTGTGTTTGTGTACAGGACAACAGTTGATGTTAAACAGCAATCAAACACCCATCACACCCCAGTCGGGTTTTTCGGGTTATGGATACGCTCCTCCTGGATTTGTTCCTCCAGCATATGGCTTCAACCCTCAGCCTTGATTCTCCAACAGTGCTCCTGCTAGGAATTCTGGGATATATGTGTCTGCTATGCTGGACTTGCTGCGTTCAGGATGCCTGATAAAAGCTGCTTCAAACAAACAAAACGCAGCACTAAATACTTATTTGTTAACTGGCACAAGAAGCTGCTCGTTTTATTTTTATTTTTTAAATATATAGTACTGATTAACAAGAGGAGAAAAGAGTAAGGACATGAAACTATACTATAAACACATCTCTACAGATTGTCCGACTTTGACATTTTAACATTTCAACTACTGACAATCCTTTCAATTATTTTGTCATTTTTTTATCCCTGTCCAATTGTTTTATTTTGCAGAATTGCGTTTACGTTTTAAGTGCTACAAAAAAGTGAACAACACACTGTTAGGGGTTGTGCACACCAAAACTTTTAAACGCGGCTGAAACGCCTGGACAACACCGAATGCCAACTGTTTTTCAGCTGAGTGCCAGCTTTCTTCAGCTGAGCACTTTGGTAGCTCTGATACTTTAGCTGTGAGCCGGTTGGTTGTTGCTATACTTGTCCCGCCCCTCCACTGTGATTGGACGGACAAGCGGAGCTTTTTATCCAAAGTTGAATATTTTTCAACTCGCGGCGCTCAGCGTTGAGCTCGGAAAAACCGTTGGGCGCCGGTTTTCAGCGCGGAAGAAAACCGCTAGCTGCTGGCTTATTTGAAAAAAGCCGCGCTTCCATTGGAAACAATTGAAAACATGCGCCAGCCTTTTGCGTAAAAGCTTTGGTGTGCACGCCCCCTTGTTGTGGACACCAAAACTTTTAAACGCGGCTGAAAACGCCTGGACAACACCGAATGCTCTAATACGTCAGCTGTGAGACGGTTGGTTGCTGTGATACTTGTCCCGCCCCTCCTCCACTGTGATTGGACGGCCGCGTGAGAACTGACATTGACGAGCGGAGCTTTTCAAAGTTGAACATTTTTCAAATCTCGGCGCTCAGAGCGGAAAAACCGCCGGGCGCCGGTTTTCAGCACGGAAGAAAACCACTAGCTGCTGGCTTATTTGAAAAGCGCTGAGCTTCCATTGGAAACAATTGAAAACATGGGCCGGCCGCGGGCGTAAAAGGTTTGGTGTGCACGCCCCCTTAGTGAGAATGCAATGACGTCATATTATGCATGTCGAGCGCTTCAGTCATGAGAACAAACAAATGTTTAATGGTACCCAGGATGTCTGTATCGCTCACGTATCAGTAAAAGGTCTAGAAATGCATACGGTACATGATAAAGGATGGGAAAGGCATGAAACAAATGTTTAGATTCATTTTTTATTTATTTTTGCATGTTTTTCTGATTTATTCTGGCGCTGTCAGCATTACTGCAAGCCGTAAGCACTGACTACAGTCATGTAGGAGAAACTGAATTTTATAGGAAAAGAAAAAGTAAAGCAAAATATATAAATAGTGATACTGGATGATGGATGCACAGGTGGGGTGTTGTGCATTTATGTGTACACATGAAAATAAAGTTTACGAGCATTAAACATGCTGTTTGATGTCACAGCATCTCCATCTGCCCGTGTGTCTGTTTCTTTAAGTTACTCAAATAATGATCATTTGTCTTCATTTACTCACCTTTAAGTTGTTTAGAAAGACATTACGTAGTACATATGTATATTCTTATAATGTTCTTAGTACTTTAATGTTTAAAATCTACAATGTCTAAAAATGTAAAGCTGCTCAACAGTTTGTCGTGGATGTGGATCGAGGGTTTAGGGTGGAGACGACTCAGTCCACCTTAAGGCAGAGCCCCGCCCTATGAACGCACTCTGCCCGCTGATTGGCCGTGATCAGTCTCGTGTCATCGGTCTATGGTCGGCGGGTCGCGCGCTGCTCTCAGATTGTTTCTTCTAGTGTTTGAGTGAAGATGACGCGTGAACGCGCCGCACCCGCGGGGAAACTCACGCATCCTGGAAAAGCAATACTGGCAGGTCAGACACAAATAACATACACCACAACATAAAGAAAAGTGTGTAAATTGTTTCATACGAGTGAAGTTTCATTTCTCAAAATGACGACTTGTAAACTTTATGAAAGAAAAGGAAGGATGAGTTAAAGAAAGATATTGCGGTGCTGTCATTGAATTAATGTTTTTAGGCAACGCCTCGTTCACTTTCAATATGTTGAAATTAAGCAAGTGAGTAATCTAGTCATTCTTAGTTTTTCCAGTACTTGCAAAACGTAAAATTTAAAAGTAAACAAGCTAAACTATATGCACACACGGAACGTACTGTACAGATGATACATGTCAGATTTTAACAGCTGAATTCATTGTGTTTTAAGAAAGTGAACACTGAATTATGTTTACCGTGCTGTATTGTTATTAACCTGATAAAAAATGTACTGTATGATGTATTCATCACTAAAAAGAGGATATAAGACAGAGCTCGTGAGCTTTACACATGATGATGACGATGGTGGTGGTGTTTGTTTGGGTTTTTTTGCTGGTTTCTGTAGGTTTTGATGATGATGTTTTGTCTGACAGATGATTTATCAGTCTTGTAAGGTCAGAGCAGAGTATTTGTCCCATAAAGCACACAGTTCAGACATCCCGGTCATTACAGGACATTTTAGTCTCTAGAGAAAATATAATAATCAAGATAAACATTTCATATTTTTTTACAATAAAGGCATTATTAAATAATGCCCTAAATATGTTTAGTTAAATGAGGTAGATAATGTAATTACAGTCTCTCTCTCTCTCTCTCTCTCTCTCTCTCTCTCTCTCTGGTGTTCCCAGTATAATTGGTTAACTACCGTCTGGGATCTGCTGTTCAGTTGAAATGAGATGACAGGTCTTTATGGCTGATATTTTTCCTCCATTACAGGCTTGTTTTATGTATATATAGCCTACACACACAGCCCTCTGTAATTACACAAAGCCTTCACATTTAATGTGACAAAAATGTCACATCCATTTGCTAAAGGACAAAAACTCTGTAACTGTATTGTTTTTGTCATTATTCTTTCAGGTCAGTAAACTGTTATTGTCACCGTTCGGTGTGGATAATTGTGATATTGTGTGATGATTTTAGTGTGACATCATTATTAGAGGGATGTTATGGAGTAGCTTTGTTGTGTACTAACAGTATAAGTCCTTCGAGAGGTGTAGTGTGTATCTAGATAATATTAATAGTATTGCACCCCTATCTCATTACAGTAATGCATTCTTCCTAACATTTTACTGTTACAGTGAATCAATACTGATATACAAAATCAGAATAAATGTTGTGCAAACATAGTATTGGATGAAATACAACAGTCATGTATAAGTATAATTTAATATCAATTGTACACATTACATTGTGTGCATTGTTCCTGTAGTTCCTGTTGCATTAGCAGCTTATAAGGTCGTAGGTTCGAATCCCAGACACACATACTGATAAATGTATAGCTTGAATGCATTAAAGTGTGTGCCAAATGCATAGATGTGATATTTGTATTAATCTTCAATATGTGCTTTATTGTCATGAAAATAATGGACCAGTGTTAATGGTCCTGTCATAGTAATAATTTTAAAGGGGACATTTCACAAGTTTTTTTTTATGTTGTCGAATACATCTTTGGTTCCCCCAGAGTACACATGTCAAGTTCTAGCTCAAAATACCATATAGATAATTTATTATAACATATTAAAATTGCCACTTTGTAGGTGTGAGCAAAAATGTGCCGTTTTTGGGTGTGTCCTTTAAAATGCAAATGAGCTGGTCTCTGCACTAAAAATAGTATATAAGGTATTATCCCCTTCTGACATCACAAAGGGAGCCAAATTTAAATGACCTGTTTTTTTCACTTGCTTGCAGAAAATGGTTTAACAAAACTAAGTTATTGGGTTGATCTTTTTCACATTTTCTAGGTTGATAAAAGCACTGGGGACCCAATTATAGCACTTAAACATGAAAAAAAGTCCGATTTCATGATATGTCCTCTTTAAGCGAAATATAAATAAAAAAACATATAAAGCTAAATATATATTTTTTTCTTTTTATATTTCTTTCTTTTGCGTTTAGCTTAAATAACACTTTATGTTTGTGTGGTTTTGAGTCTTACAGTATGTAACGTGTGTATGCATGTGTTTGTATGCTGTTGTGTCTTATGCAAAGTCTCATAAAAATTCTGCCTTTGTGTGTTTGAGTTTTATGTAAAGTGTGTTGTGGGTTTAGCTATCAAACACAAGGTGTATTGTTGTGTGCTTCTGGTCTATGGTGTCACAAATGCATTGGCGACCTGTAAACATTGTAATGTTACACACAGTCGGTCAGATGTTTCTCTCATCATCGGTTGTGTTGCTCATTTCTCTGAGGTTTGGGCTTATTTCTTTAGGTTTTTATATCCGCAGATATGAACAGAATGTGAATATTCCATCCCGACAGATTAACCTTAACTAATACAGCATTACCTGTTTAACTAGTTTTATTAACCAAACACACACACACACACACACACACACACACACACACACACAAAGAGGGAGGTTTATTAGACAAGTCAGAAGCCCTCATGTGGCTTCAAATCTTTTTGTTAGCTGAGCTCAGCAGTTGTTCCATTTGAATATTATAGCACATCATGTCCAACCATCTTTGAAAGCAAGGAGCTTGTGAAGATGTCCAATTAAGGAGTATTACTTTTTTGGCTACAATCATGCCTACCATTAGGGCCTGCTGCAGAGTATAAGAAAGGGTATCTATTACATTAAAATAGCCAAAAATAGCTATATTGTGATCAGGTTGAATTACAATTTTGTATGCACTTAAAAAAACGTGCCAGTGTCCTGTGCCACATTGGCATCTATCTCATTAAGAAGATTATGAGAAAAATATTTTGGATAATCTTGTTGTTGAGTAGCGGAGGTGGTGAATAACTTTGAACTGGATTAGTTTATATCTTGAATTTTTATTTTAGCAGTCGTATTTCCCAGACCTCATCAGACAGTACATCATTCAATTCAGCAGACTGTTGCAAAGCATATTTTGTTAACTTCCATGATTAAATGAAAAACTAAATTTTAAGTGTTAAAGGGGACATTTCACAAGACTTTTTAAGGTGGTGTCCCTGGAGTACGTATGACGTTTTAGTTCAAAATACCAAATAGATAATAAGATAAGAGTTTGGTTCCAAAACACCATAAACGTCATAAAAAAAAGAGTTACCGCCAAAATCAGTATTGTATCAGGTCAGTATTAAAAAGTAAATATTTAATTTTAAGCAAAATCCATCTGCCGTGTTATTCTGTCATCTTTTCTCCCTTTTTTACCAAAACGCAAAAAAGCCAGTTTTTCTTCTCTGCAGAATGCAATAAATCCGCTCAACCAATCACAGCGCACCATTCCACGCATTTTAAACAACAACGGCAGCGCGTTGAATACACACAGAATCTACTTTGTACTTCGTGATCAACAAACATTGGGAGGGAAGAAACGTAAGCTATCAAAATCAAATAATTTACGCGAGAGGCACTCGGGAGATGGAAAAATGCCGGCTGTTGCTTGTTCAGACACGACAGCATCAAGATTCTCTCATGCTAACACATAACACATGCCAGGGGATCTTAAGAAAAACGTTCCATTATTTTACTCGAAGCCAATGAAAATCGAGCAGGACCAAAACATTTTACAGCTGATCGCTGTCAAAAAAGTTCAGCGACGACGTCCCAAGGATGACAGCAGCAATGACACTGTTCTTATTATGTTCTTAAAAAGTGTTTTGATTGGCCATTAATGTTGATTTTTTTTTAATCAGTGTATACCACTAGTCAACTAAATGAATATAACATGTCAAAGATGAATGCACATTAATATATTGATTCAACAGATTTATAGAATTTTGGATTTATTGCATTTTGCAGACAAAATAATCCCTTTTTATAATAAATCTTTGAAAATCAAATTATGGATTTGAATTTTTTATGGTTTTATAACCTAAAGATGCTATGTGAAAGTTTGTAACAGAAAATAGTGGTTTTCATCTTGTCACTTTCTTGGTTAGAAAACACGTTTTTACCGAAATTAGTCAAAATGGATTTATTGCGTTTTAGAACCAAACAATCTTCATTTATTATAGCATGTTAAAATCGTCACTTTGTAAATGAGCAAAAATGTGCCGTTTTAGGTGTCCTTTAATATGCAAATGAGCTGATCTCTGCTCTAAATGGCAGTGCTGTGGTTGGATAGTGCAGATTAAGTGGCGGTATTATCCTCTTCTGACATCACAAGGGAGCCATATTTCAATGGCCTATTTTTTACATGCTTGTGGAGAATGGTTTACCAAAACTAAGTTACGGTGTTGATCTTTTTCAGATTTTCTAGGTTGATAAAAGCACTGAGAACCCAATTATAGCACTTAAACATGGAAAAAGTCTGATTTTTATGATATGTCTCCTTTAAATGTTTGCGCACCCCTGTATACTGAATTTTATATAATATTACTATCCATGACTACAATGAAACAACTGGCCCAGTGTAAAATTTTAGCAATAAATGATTTCTTATTTGCCAAATTACAATAATTTAAAATATTTTCCTACAGTGGAAATCTCTGGATGTAATTTTTTCAGCTGTATCAGCCTGTCGGTCTGTAGATCTGGAGTCGCTTTAGGCAATTCTGCCTAATGGAGAAGCGCCATTGAGGTTTATCATCACTCAAAGCTTTTATTGCACTGTAAAAGTGTATGTGTGTGTGTGTATTTGTGCGTGTTTCTCTTTGGTCCCTGGTTTTGCCGGGAGGCAAAACTCATTGAGTGTTCATCTCTTCTCCTCTCTAAGCACCTCCTTCAATCACATTCACCTCATCCTTGTCTCTCTCTCTCTATTTATATATATTAATTTACAAAACCCTAAGCTAATGCCAGGAGTCTAGTAAGCAAGCAAACAAGACGACAGCGGCAAGACATGAATGAACACATACAAGGACTAAAGGGCACATATTATGCCCATTTTTTATTTGTAATAGAAACATTCTGGAGACATTTCAGCTCAAATTACCCCACAGATCATTTATTATAGCATGTCCAAAATGCCCCAATTTGAGTGGGAGAAAAAACGCACGTTTTGTGTGTGTACCTTTAAATGCAAATGAGCAATTGCTCTTCGCTCCCTTACCAAAAGTGATGAGGAAAGAAGCACAGAATAAATAGCAGACATTATCCAACTCACTGAAGGAGGCAGAAACTATGTTAATACAAGACTGTCAGTCAGCAGCCGTGGGCGGGGCTTTAGCAGTGTGACATCACATTGCTAAGTGAATCAAAACAGCATATCTAAAGACTGCTTTGGATTAATGGGGATTTAAAAGGATGGAGTGAATAGATTTTTTCATTGAAGGTTGGTTGCGTTCATATTACGCAGTGCCCAAAAATAGTCCCCTGCTATTGAAAGTAACCAAGGGGACTATTTTCGGGCGCTGCGTAATATCAGTGCGTCTGCTGCAGCCATGGTACATCAGCAAAGTCCTTGATTATTACACTAGAATGAGAGTATAGTTTCTAGCCATATCGGCTTATAAAATCGCAACTTTGAATTTTCCGTCTGTCTTAGTACACAATGTAACTACAGAAGAGTCAAGTTTTAAATAGGAAAATACCGAAACTTGTTGGTCATTCTTGAGCGCGATGCTAATGGTCTAATCAGATTCAATGGATTGTGCTAAGCTATGTTAAAAGTGGTACACTCATACCCGGAGATCGGCTGAATGGATTCCAAAAAAAAGTGAATTATCCCTTTAAGTAATATAATTATCAACATTAATCCTCTAAACCCATACAACAGTCTTCATCTGAGGAGATCTGCAGAGAAGAACGGTTTTAGTCGATAGCAGCTAAAATGGTCCATAGTTTAAAGAAGATGTGGATTATATATGTGTCTGTAGCTGTACCATTGGTGCTGTGTTTTTTGCATTATAAAAAGCAAAAGTGGAATGACATGAGGGTAAATAAATGATTTTGGTGTGTTTGATTGATCTTGCTATACTATAGTGAGGATATATGAACTGCAGTCTGAGATTATAAACACACACAGTGATGAATGAATGAGATTGAAGTGTTTTTTGTGAGATTTTGATGTATATCAATCATGTTTAACTGTGTTTTCGTGCTCTCACTCAGTCTTATACACAAACACACACGGCTGACAGCGTGAAGGTCTTTACTGTGATTTATGATTGTTCAGTGTGAAGAGACCGGCAGGAGATTCTGTACTTTTATTGATTAGTTCTATCAGCTGTGTGTGCGCGCGTGTGTGTGTGTGTGTGTGTGCGTGTGTGTGTGTGTGTGTGTGTGTGTGTGTGTGTGTGTGCGTGCGAGCGTGTGTATGTGTAGCTTTAAAACCCCCACATGTCAAACTGCTCCCAATCTGTTAAAATAAAATATATATTGATCTAAAGCAAAAACTGAAAGAAAATAGGAGAGAGAGTTTGTGTGGTTTGATGAATGTAGTGTTTTGTTTCTGGTGTGTTATTGTGTAGTCTGTGTGCTTGCTCATATATTGTCTCAGTTTGTGTGTGAGATTTACTTTACAGGTGTTTTATTTTTGATGCGATATAATCTGCATCTGTTTCTGCCCACAAACAGATAAGCTTATTTAATTACATTTAATTAGAGAGAGAAATGAATGTTGCTTCATATTTGTTTTTGTATATGATTAAAATGCACAAATAGATTACAATTGAGTTTTGAGATGTTACTCTTTCAAATGATATATTAAAGGATTGGTCCATTTTCTTGGACCGCCATGTCATCCAGGGTGTTGGTGTGTTTCTTTGTTCAGTCGAGAAGAAGTTGTGTTTTTTGGGGAAGACATTCCGGGATTTTTCTTATTTTAATGGACTTTAATGGACCCCAGCACTTGGCAGTTTTGGTGCAGTTTTGAATTGAGTTTCAAAGGAGTCTAAATTATCTGAACGTGGCATAAGGGTCTTATCTAGCAAAACGATTGTCATTTCTGGCAAGAAAAATAAAGAATATGCACTTTTAAACCACAACAAGCGCAACCTCACGTAATACATCAAGAGGTCACGGATTACGTATGCGAAATTACACCTCAGTGTTTACAAGTGTGGAGAAAGGGGACCGTTCCGACACAGTTGTATGTCGAATGATACTAATTAATGTCTTTGTGTCAGTTTATTGTTTAAAATGGTAGACAAATGTGTTATTTATATTTGTAACACGTGACCTTTCCACAGCATTATGCAATAACGTGAGGTCACTCTGGCGCGTCACACAGCCGGAGAGAGACGAGAAGATGTGGTTTAAAAGTGGATCTTTTTTATTTTTCTTGCCAAACATGACAATCATTTCGCTAGATAAGACCTTTATGCCTCGTTTGGGATCGTTTAGAGTCCTTTGAAACTGCAATTTTAAACTGCATTAAAACTGTTAAAGGAATAGTCTACTCATTTTCAATATTAAAATATGTTATTACCTTAACTAAGAACTGTTGAATCATCCCCCTATCATCTGTGTGTGTGCACGTAAGCGCTGGGGCGCGCTGCGACGCTACGATAGCATTTAGCTTAGCCCCATTCATTCAATGGTACCATTTAGAGATAAAGTTAGAAGTGACCAAACACATCAACGTTTTTCCTATTTAAGACGAGTAGTTATACGAGCAAGTTTGGTGGTACAAAATAAAACATAGCGCTTTTCTAAGCGGATAAAAGAGTAACTATATTTTATGGCGTAATAGCACTTTTGGGAGTACTTGGACTCGACGCAGTAACACCCTCCCTCTCCCATTATGAGAGTGAGAAGGGGAGCGGACTTTTCAGGCGAGTCGAAGTACTCCCAAAAGTGCTATTACGCCATAAAATATAGTTACTCTTTTAAATCCGCTTAGAAAAGCGCTACGTTTTATTTTGTACCACCAAACTTGCTCGTATAACTACTCGTCTTAAATAGGAAAAACGTTGATGTGTTTGGTCACTTCTAACTTTATCTCTAAATGGCAGCATTGAATGAATGGGGCTAAGCTAAATGCTATCGTAGCGTCGCAGCGCGCTCCAGCCCTTACGTGCACACACACAGATGATAGAGGGATGATTCAACAGTTCTTAGTTAAGGTAATAACATATTTTAATATTGAAAATGAGTAGACTATTCCTTTAAGTGTTGGGGTCCATTAAAGTCCATTAAAATGAGAAAAGTCCTGGAAGTTTTTCACAAAAAACATAATTTCTTCTCGACTGAACAAAGAAAGACATCAACATTTTGGATGACATGGTGGTCTAAGAAAATTATCTGGATTTTTTTTAAAGAAAATGGACTAATCCTTTAATATTATAAATGATTGAATGATTATGATTATGTTATTGATTGTTGAAAGTTTAAAATAGAGAATTGCAATTCCTGTTATGGCAAAAAAAAAATCTTTTTTTTTGTTACAACAACGTTATTTGAAATTGTTAATAATTTTCTAATAATTATATGTCTGCAGAACTTATATATGAATAATAACCACAATTTAATTAAATAAATAAAAATCTGAACTGATTTCTGGAATTTATGATTCCTTATTGAAAACTGATCGTGTTTGATCTTTTATCTGTAGGTGGTTTCGCAGGTGGAATTGAAATCTGCATCACTTTTCCTACAGAGTATGTAAAAACTAAACTACAGTTAGATGAGAAAGCCAATCCTCCACGGTACAGAGGCATCAGTGAGTACACACACACACACACACACACACACACACATACACACACACACACACAGACACACACACACACACACACACACACACACACACACACACACACACACACACACACACACACACACACACACACACGTGACGTACACATCCTCTTTGGACTTAATTACGGAAAGTCTGTGGGCCAGAACTGATTTCAACCTGCTGTTACATTCACTAAGTAAACAAACGTATACTCTCATACCGTGTCTCTCTCTCTCTCTCTCTCTCATATACTTTGGCTGAAACTCAGAGAAGATTTTAACAAGCCTTCTGATTTATGATTTATCAGACAGCTGCTTCTTCATTTAATGAATAACATCTGTAATACATTGATGATCTTAATTAACAGTTTATGAATGATTTATATGTGTTATTAATTATAGTACTATATGTGTGTGTTTGTTTTGCAGCGGACTGTGTCTCACAGACGGTTCGTCATCACGGTGTGTTGGGTTTATATAGAGGTCTCAGTTCATTACTGTATGGATCCATCCCGAAATCTGCCGTCAGGTATACACACATACACACGCATGCACAGATGTGTTTTTCTGCATATTAATGCCAGGCAGTCAATCGCTGCTGTGTTATTGCTGCGTCTGTTTCAGACCGTTGACATTTATTATGCTGATAGTTTTTCTTCCAGCAGGAAATAACGCATGCACACACACACACACACACACACAAACACACACACACACACCAGAAGAGCGTTTCTCACATTTATAGATGGGTTAAGTGTCTACGGCTCCCCTGAACCTTGGTTTGTCTGTGTGTGTATGTGTGTATGCTGTGTGTGTGCCTGCATATAATGTGTGTCTTGTGAATGACAGGCCAACAGCGTGTGTCCGGCTCTGTCTGTCAAACTCTGAGCTTTTATGGTCACTGAGGAAGACAGCAGATCTGACTTCATCACCGTCCTGATAAACATCACTGTGTGTGTGTGTGTGTGTGTGTGTGTGTGTGTGTGTGTGTGTGTGTGTGTGTGTGTGTGTGTGTTTGTGTGTGTGTGTCTGTCTGTCTCTGTGTGTGTGTGTGCCATCTCTACAAGTCTTCTTATTTAAATTTTCCACTTAGTTCTTCTGACTGTTGTCCATCTGGCAATAAGACCTAAAAGATTTTTACATGCATCACTTTAATGTGGGCAGACTGACTCTGGATCAGCTGTGGTTTAAATGCTCTGCTCTCAGATTGATAGTCTCTGGTTTCATTAGTTGATTGAAGTGATCTGGAGAGGTCACCGTGTGTTTCACCCTCTAATGGATCGTCTGAATCTTCTGAGACAGCTGGACTCAAGCCCAGATTGCATTACTGTATCTACCTCTATCTTATTTTCATTCACAGCAGCTCTTCTACATCTGAACACTGTGTCCCGCATGACTTTAACCCATTATAAATCATACCGCCAAAGATGTGCATTAAAGATATTTAATATTAACACTGCTATTGCTATAAATGGGGGAGATTGCAGCAATATGGTCAATATGGCCGCTCTAGTCCCGCCTTCCGGTAAAAAGAGCCAATCGTCAACCGTTAAAGACTTCACAGTATTGCAAACATGGCGGCGCAGTGATGCAACTTCTTTTAAAAAACTTTAGTTTTTTATTATTTGATCAGACTGGAAAAGTGCAGACATTTCTAAAAAAAAAAATGTATAATAAAAATGCAAAACACAGTCCCTCCAGAAAAACGCGATTATGCGCTCGCATGATTCAACGCATAATCAGCCAAAGTCCGCATATTTATGCAGGGGCCGCATTTTCAAATACACCGCACTTTCACAGCATAAATTGCAGATTTCCGTGTGCAAAATATGATTTCTTAATCCCTGCATTTTCGTAGCAAAAATCACAGAAAGTTCCCGCAATTTTCATTGCATATAAATTGCAAAAAAATTGCATAAATATCCCGCATATTCCATCACATTTTTTAAGAAAACGTGCCGCAAGATCAAGGATTTTGCCCGCAACAATCACAAAAAAAGGAAATTGTACTCTTGTTAATAATATTTCAATACTAAACCTAACTTTGAGTAGAGTATATATGCATACAGTATACAGTACAGAAAAAGAGAGAGATGTATTATGTCTGTAGAGACAATAATAGATGAAAGTTCAGTTGTGTTTGTGTTTATCTCACACTTGATTTGCTCCAGATATATAAATAACTCTGCTGGATGTCCTGTAGTCACATCTCTGAGCAATAAACACATAAAAACATGAAACAGGTCATCTTATAGAGACCTGCAGTCGACCGGTTGCCTGGGTTACCGCTGACGCCCCATCATTAAAGAGGAAGGACCAAATCGACAGAATTAAAGTCTTTAGGAAATCGGATAACTCATGGAGAGATGTGACTACAGGGTAAAAACATTTAATGGGGTTGTATAACTGCCTTCAAGTTACAGTTCTGGATCAAAATGCTTGTTCAGATCATCGTATTTATTCCTCTCGCTCAATTTTAAACTTTGTCAGTGTCTGATGTGTCTGCAAACACATTGAACTGAATGACTGTGATAAAATAATGTCACTGTAATGAGTGTTACCGCAAAAAACTATTCAGTCTGTAATGAAAGGCGTTTACAAATGTCATTCCCCATAAGCTATAGTAATGTTTATATTTCAAACCCTTGTGTATAAGAAGAGGTTTGTAGTGGTTTCTCTAAGCGGTTTTGAGTTAAAGCAAAATATTAAACAGCATAGAGTAACGTGGTGGAAATTAAAACTGTAAATCCAATAAAATGCTCCTGTATATATATACAGGAGCATTTTATTGGATTTACAGTTTTAATATATATATATATATATATATATATATATATATATATATATATATATATATATATATATATATATATACAAATGCGTAAATGTAAGGTGGTTCGATGCTGCATTAATAATGAGTTTCTCTCTCTCTCTTTTTCTCTCTGTCTGTCTTTAGATTTGGTGTATTTGAGATATTGAGTAATCAGATGAAAGATCAGAATGGGAAACTGGACAGTACTCGTGGTTTAGTCTGTGGTTTAGGTGCTGGTGTCATGGAGGCGGTTCTAGTCGTGTGTCCAATGGAAACAATAAAGGTAAGATTCAAATGAATATAGGGTCAATATTTTTAGATTGAGATGTATACATCATCTGAAAGCTGAATAAATAAGAAAAATCTGGTATCTGCCCCCACAAAAATTGAAATATTGAAAAATAATTCGCTTTTAAAGTCGTCCTAATGAAGTATTTAGCAACACATATACTAATAATAAATTACTAAATAATAAAAAATGTTGATATATTTACAGTAGGAAATTACAAAATATCTTCATGGAGCATGATCTTTACTTAATATCCTAATGATTTTTGGCATAAAATCAATCATTTTGACCATAGACTGTAAAAAATATGGATGTAGTGATTGTGACGTCACCCATAGGTTTGTGAAGAGCTTTTTTGAAGCTTGAGGTAGGCGGTGCCTGCCGTCGCCATCTTGGCCGCGCATTACTCGCAGATAAACAAATATGTGTAAAGAGGCGGGACGTGGGTGAAGGTGAGGTGGCTGTTGCTGAAACCACGCCTGCCTAGCTCGATTCTAGTGACAGCAGTGGCAGTTCATTCGTCACTCAAGTGGCCACGCCCTTATTTATGTCGAATTTTAAGGCTTAACCCCTCAGACAGCCAGCGACGTTATCGCTGTGTGTCGCCCGTCTCTTTCAATGAGGCGTTTCTAAATCTGCTTGTCATAAACAAATGATGACACTAGCGAAAGTGACCGTTGGCGACCGTATGGGCGTGTCCAGCGACGCGAGAAAGTTAAGAAAAGTTTCACTTTATGCAAATGTCGAGCGAATTTCAGGACTGACTTCAAATGAGAACGAAGCAGTGGAGTTCACGCCATCCTTCTCTCGTCAGTTACTGGCGTGGATGGTACTCATTTGTTTATGACAAGCAGATTTAGAAACGCCTCATTGAAAGAGACGAGCCACACACAGCGATAAGGTCGCTGGCTGTCTGAACGAGGGGTTACTTTCTCACATTGCTGGACACGCCCATACGGTTGCTAGTGGTTACTTTCGCTCGTGTCGCCGAAAGTCGCCCAGTTTTCATTGAAATGAATGAAATCGCGTCGCTCTGCCACTGCTGGTAGCTGGCTGTCTGAATGGGGCGTGAATGGGGCGTCAAGCGTAACTAAACCCCTGGTCAGAGCCTGACTCCACCCACTGGCAATATTTGAAAAATGCAAGAAAAGTGGGCAGATCAAACGCCGATAGAGGGGACAAACTAAGCTCGTACCAAGTGTGTGGTGAGATCGTAACAAGGGCGGTGAGCTTGAACCTGCTTACGTCACAAGATATTTTTTGGACCAACATCCAATAGGAAAATTCAACTGCAGTAGCCACCGTTCAACCTGAAGAGGGCAGCACTTGTAGTATTGAAACACTTTATATCCAAATGTCAAAAAACTTACTAAAATTAATGAACAGCACTAATAAATCATCATTCTTACAGATCTTTAACTAAAAAAAGTTTAGGGTTTAGTTACTCTTTAACTCTTTCCCCGCCAGCGTTTTAAAAAAAAAGTTGCCAGCCAGCGGCAGCATTTATCATGATTTTCACAAAAGTTTAATGCCTTCCAGAAAATGTTCTTTCTCTAAATATATAAACAAACAATATATCAGATGAAAGAACAGACCCTCTGCTTTCAAACAAAAAAAAACTTTTCAGCCTACCTTAATTAGTTCTCTTGTAATCACCTCTCAAACATGGGTAGGTTTCTTCAAAAACATCCAATTTTGGGCAAAAGGCTGAGATAATTCAATTTTTGCGAAGTACTTTTGATAGAGATCAGATGCACGCGATCTTTAAAACATACACGGAGTTCTTTCTCTTTCACGTGAGGCGTTACTTCCGGGTTGTATAAGTTGCGGAAGTGCGCCACCTGGTGGATAATAGCGGTATTGCGGAAAGACGGAAAATCTTGTCATTGGCAGGGAAGCGTTTTCTCTTAATTGACGAGATATCTCGTCAATGGCGGCGAAAGAGTTAATATAATGTAAACAGATGACTTAAAAAAATCACCCTCTCACAGTTGCCATGAAGGGCAAAATTTAAACCAAAACAATTTTTGGTCCAGGCTGAAAACATTATTTTCTACTGTAAAGCGGGCATTTTAACATGGAGGTCTATAGATCGGAAGGTTGCCCCTTGATTTTGCCCTATACTGATCATCAGACCCAAACTGATGTTGTTGTCCAGAATCACATATTATTTTAGTGTCAAATTCAATTCATACTACTCAACTAAACCCTTTGCATTTCTAGGTGAAATTCATCCATGATCAAACATCAGCAAATCCTAAATATAGAGGGTTTTTTCATGGAGTACGAGAGATAATCAGAACTCAAGGTAAAGATCTCAACGCATTGTTTTAATATTATAATAATTCTGTGAGGTCATCTTATAGTTAACATGAAGTCAACACTAACTATGTTCCTAATACACATGCTTTATTTTGCATGAGTCCAGTATCTACATTATTATCAAAACAAATATTTGTGAATAATTTCAGTTCTGTGTTATTAACTGTTATTTGCATCGTTTCTGTCTTCAACACACAACCACATGATCTGTGTCCACAGTAAGTGCTGTTTTCTCTCTTTCTGTCAGGAATCAGAGGGACGTATCAGGGTATAACAGCGACTGTCCTCAAACAAGGATCCAATCAAGCCATTCGGTTCTTTGTCATGACGTCACTCAGAAACTGGTACAAAGGTGTGCGCGTGCGCGCGTGAGTTTTCTGAGCAGTGCTGCCCTCTGCTGGTCACTGATAGAAAGTCTTCATGCAGCTGTTAATTCAATTTCAATTCAATTTTATTTATATAGCGCTTTTCACAATACTTATTTGTTTCAAAGCAGCTTTACATTAATAGAAGCTGTAAAAGCACAGAAAAACGACAGATAGCACAACATGATACACGATAGCATAAGCAGTCAAATTTGCTGCGGCTATAACTCGACATTATAAGCGAGCGTATTACTAATGTAACGTCTAGAAGAGGAAGCTAAAATGATTATATAGATGATTATCATATTTTCTAGGTGATAATCCCAACAAGTCCATCAACCCCATCCTGACCGGTTTGTTTGGTGCAATTGCTGGAGCAGCAAGTGTGTTTGGAAACACCCCTCTGGATGTTATCAAGACAAGAATGCAGGTATACAAAAAATACAAACATCTGTGTGTGTTTGCATTTATATCTCTACTGTAGATTTTAAATGTGTTTTGGGATTTGTTTCAGGGTTTGGAAGCTCATAAGTATAAAAACACTTGGGACTGTGCTGTTAAGATCATGAGACATGAAGGACCCACGGCGTAAGTATTTTTGATTCAGATAAATGAGCTGATGTATGTATATGTATAATTGACTGCTGAATAGTCTGTCTGTGTGTGTTTTCTGCTTAACTTCATGGTTTTTCAAAAAGCTGAAATGTTTTGATCAAGTGATATGAACAACAGCCGTGCAGTTATACAGCATTCATCAAACCATCAGAATCAAACCTGTAAAAGTGTTGTGATTTAAAACGTGTTATTGTTATTAAGTGTAAAGTAAGATTTTATTGTGTGTTTTCTTCAGGTTCTACAAAGGCACGGTTCCACGTCTGGGCAGAGTTTGTCTGGATGTTGCCATTGTCTTTATCATCTATGAGGAGGTTGTGAAGGTTTTAAACAAAGTCTGGAAAACTGAGTAAAATCAGGAGAATATCAATAGAGATTATTTGAGACACGTTCAAGTTTGTATACTTGGGTTTCAGCACACACCTCACATCTGTGATAGGACTGAATCTGCTGTTTACATTTTGTTTTTAAAAATCATTATACATAATAATATATTACATTTTGCTAACATTATTTTAATAATATTTAATCAAATTTAAAAGAATTCGCTCATCACAACCTCAATCACAATTCTTCAGATATTGAAAAATGTATGTGACCCTGAACCACAAAATAAGGATCATTTCTTTATTATTTAGATTCATACATCATCTGAAAGCTGAATAAATAAGCTTTGCTTTGATTTATGGTTTATTAGGACAATATTAAGAAATTATTTAGTTGAGAACTATTTTAAAAATCGAAATACTGAGAAAATCGCCTTTAAAGTTGTCCAAATGAAGTCCTTGGCAACACATAAAACTGATGAAAAATATTTATATTTTTAATATATGTTTAGGGTAGGGAATTTACAAAATATATTTATAGAACATGATCTTTATTTAATATTCATTAAGTATTTTTTGGCATAAAATAAATCCATAATTTTGACCCATTCATTGTATTTTTGGCTATTGCTACAAATTAACACGCAAAACTTATTACTGGTTTTGTGGTCCAGGGTCACATATGATCTTTTACGTTACTGTAATGAGATTTTGGAGAGAAAACAGCCTGAAAATGCCACAAATGGAAAAGTTCTGTCATCTTTTTTTATGCAAAGTACAATTCCTCGTTTTTGAATTTTGAGGTCAAATATGACCCATGTTACTTAAAACTAAAAGTTTACAATAACCATTTAAGTGTGCCAAATGTAACAGCACTAAAAACATCCTTAACTAAACACACAAACAACATGTGTGCATTTAGGTACACACACACAAACACAAGTGTGAGAAACTATGTGTGAGAAAAAATACAGTTAAAGTGTTAACATATTAAAATGTATTTAATATTAGAATGAATGTTTATAGACCAACAAAATCTTAATAGGTAAATAGAAATATCTGTGTATTGGTGATGTATGAATATTTACAGTTATATATTGACATATTTTTCATATAGAGATAAATTTAACCTATAGATCATTCCATAACATGATGAAATATATTAATTTAGTATGAATATTTTACTGTACTGTACGAAAATATTTTTAGCCTTATGACAATATTTTTACATTTCTTTTTTTATAAATTTATTTATATATATTAATATTTTTTATTATGCTACACATGTGCCTTTATCCATTTAACCCATAATTATTTTTTTTAGAAACATGAACTTGCATTTTTTTATACATTACTCTTGTCAGTCTCATCTTTGTTTTAAAGCATCTTAATCATTATCTCGGACCTGCTGTATCTGTCCATGTGCAATATCAAGTTTATTGTCCATAATAAAACATGAATGTAGTGTTATCTGAAGATCTGTACAGAATGAAATGTACTGTAACGCAGTAAATGTAATTCTGTGATGAGACACAGTTTAATGTTGTTATTGGATGTGTTTAAAGAAAATATCACCGAAAATATTTAAACACTTATAAATGTCTGAATGTCTGTGTATAATGAACAAAATCTCAAAGTCTCACTAACTCAACTAACCACGGGTTTTGATCTGGTGTCTTTATTTTGATGACACCATATCTGTTGTTTAATTTTTAAATCCTTGCCTTACACATGCTTTTCTTGTTTCTTTAAATAAATGACAGTTTGATTTTTTTAAAGATATTTGGGTGATTCTCACGAAAACTTGGTTTTAAACATGTCAAGCATGAAAATGTAAAAATTGCTTAAATTTACTTTTTTTCCCACCAGACATTGAAAAACAAAGTCTGGAGTAAATGGGAACATTAATTTAAAAACTTTAACTTATCATTTAACACTTTTTGTAACATAATTTAAAACATTAGTCCTAAAAAATCTCATTACCGCAACAATCAGAAAACATCAACACTGACATATTTTCAAAATGACATGACAAACCTGAAAGAACATAATTTGGAGATTCTGCACATGCATTTAAAATCAAAGTATTATGCTTCTATTAATTAAATTAACATTTAATAAGCATCTGTTGCGGTAATGATAATCAAAATGTTGTGTTAGCATTCTGACAAGACAATATTTCAAATTAACTGTAAAAAAATTATCTTACCTGGTAACCATCTTGAAGTAACTGGTCCATGTGCTTGGTCACTCAAAATCAAACTTTATTAAAATTCTGTATGTGTGCTTAAACTGTTCTCAAAAAGTGTTGCGGAGGATGAGAACATCAGGCATGGACACATCATTTTCCTAATTTTTCTTCATTATTATTATACATGAATATTCAGTAAATATATTTTCTGTCATCTAAAGTAGTCTAGCAAAACATCCATTTATTTTTTTTCTTAATATTTTTGTGTTAATTTGATTAAATTACAACATAACGCATGTTCAAACACAGCCGGACACATTGCGGTAATGAGAATTTCAGCAGAAAATGAGATAAAATTTCCAATTATAAATTCTTTTGTTGAAATCACACATTGTGCAAGGTAGAACACAGTATTGTGTTAATTCTGATGCTTTTTAATGTTACTATATTACACATTTTAAAGCTAAAATCATTAGTGCCGTGGTGTTTCAATGGTTTCGTGAGAATCACCCATTTAGACATCTCTACTAACATGTAACTTAAAGGTCCACTTTCTTGCACTGTCAGTAGTGTCAAATAATCTAATGTTTGTGGATATTTTGACTTGTGACAGCTAGATGGCAGAGTCCAACACTGAAAACACTTCAGCAGGATGTTTTGTGTATGTACTGTAGATCTTTGCGTGTGTTTGCGTAAATCTGGAGTAAAAGTTCCTAATACTACATGTGCTAATAAAATGAGTTTATTTTTGAAACCGTTAAATGATCCTGTGCTGTTATTTTTGCATCAAAGGTTAGGACAGGTTTTGAGTAAACCTGAGATTTTTAATCTGGCTGCTGTAAATCCACATACTGACATTTATCATATTTGAGAAACAGTAAAAGTGTTTCACAACCGCGTTCCAGGAGGCGCACAAACACATTTTACATATTTGCTTGATTCAATCCATTGGCTCATAATGAAATGTGTGTCAGATAAAGAAGTGATTGAATGTGTAATTCTGGTGTTTGTCCAGGAACAGGGTTGTGAAACAGAAATGATCTTAGTCGAGATATTTTCTGCTCGAAGAGGGTTTGTTTGATCTACAGTAACATCAGCGGTAGAGTTTTATTCCTTACTTTTAGACTTTGTGCCTCTCTTTTACAGACACACAAACTGTTGAGAGATTCCTCGTCTCTTTATGTCCCTGTAACAAAAGCTCTTTGTTAAATGGAAGGGTATCTTTTTGTCTCTTTCTGTCTTCAGTCTTTCTATCCAAAACAAAGTGATAACAAAATATACTGTAACTGACAAACAAACCAACAAATAATATTTAAATAAAATAGAGGATATAGATGATGACAAGTAGCCTGTCTATGTTAACATCTGTTTATCCTGACAGATGAATTTGTGCTGAAATACCACAGATGCCGAGTGATCTTTCTTGTTAAATTCAGCTCTTTCGTTAATACGTATTGTCAGTGTGGATTGTTCGTTGAGTAAATGTGAGTCAGAATGTATTTATCTTGTCGAGTTTGTGAATATCTCTGACAGCTGTGATCTCTCAGAGAAATCCTCTCATTTGTGAGAAACTTTCACAGGCCGCGGAGAGACATGAGAGACAGAACGGCCTTTTGTTGCCTTTAGAAATCTGCCAATAGCTGTTGTTGAGTTATCAGAGTAAAACACCCACCGGCAGATGTGTTTTACTGGGACATCACGAAAATGAGCAGCACTGAGGGCCGGACGTCACATACATGAGCTCTCAGGCGCAAGTAATGTCTGCATTCATGTTTCAGAGAGACAGATTTGAGTTTCTATTACTAAAGTTTGCTCCAATCTTAATTTTTCCAGATACATTTTAATACAGATTTTTTTACATTTGTGTAATAATCACATTTGTTTTGCATTTGAGTTTTCATTTGCACCTTGACAGATTGCATATCTCATTTTCAAATAACCTTTGGTCTAAAATCACTTATGGTCACATTAAAGTGTAGGTTATTATAAAACTACACTGTATAAAGTGAAATTTGGATCTACTTTGGCATCACTTAAAATATTTAAGTTTTATCAACTTAAATTTTCTCACTTTGATTAAAAATTTTAAGGTGAAAAAACTTTTTTTTAAATTACTTAAATTGTTAACACTTACATTTTTGTTAAGCTTTATCCATTTAAATTGTTTACTTTTTCCACTTAAATTGTTCACTGAAATTTTTAAGTGTTACCTATTTTTTAAGTTAATCCAACTTTTACTTTTTTAGTGTAGGTTATTATAAAACTATAAAAAGTGAAAGTTGGATCTACTTAAAATATTTGGTATAGAATATTTAAGTTTTATCAGCTTAAATTTTCTCACTTAGAATGAAAAATGTAAAGTGAAATAACTTTAAAAAATCACTTTAATTAGTAACACCTACACTTTAAAAAAAAATCCGTAGAAATTACAATGTTGCTTGCAGCTGGTTGCCGGTAACTTACCGTAGATTTAAATGTATGTTATTTACTAGCAACATTTTGTTAAAAGTTAAATGAACATTAAAAATTAACAAGTAGTCTTTGTCTTTACAGAGTAAAATTAAAATACTGTAACCGCATCAAGCAAAGCATTCTGGGAAACAAAATCTGAAGCAAAAAACAGAAAAAGGTTGATGATGATTTCTGGTTCCCAGAATGCTTTGCATAAGGCTGATATTGTATAGTTTTATTCTGTAAAGATAAAGAGTTGTTAATATTTAATATTATTTAACTTTGAACAAACTCTTGCCAGTAAATAACATAAATTTAAATTTACGGTAAGTTACCGGCAACCAGCTGCAAGTATCACCGTAATTTCTACGGAATTTTTTTACAGTGTACATTTTTTTTGTACAGTTCACTTTAAAATAAAAATTCTGTCATCAATTTATCATCCTCATGTTGTTGTAAACCTGTATGAATTTCTTTTTTCTGATGAAGACAAAAGAAGATATTTTAAGAAATGATGGTAAACACACAGCAGATAGTGACCATTGCCTTCCATAGTAGGAATACAAAAATATGATGTAATTTAATGGGTACCATCAACTGTGTGCTTCATTTATCAAAATATTTTCTTCATCATTTATCACAATACTTCCAAAATATTTTTTCCTACTATGGAAGTCAATGGTCACCATCACCATGTTTACCATCATATCTCACAATATTTTCTTTTGTATTCATCAGAAAAAAATCATACAGGTTTAGAACAACATGAGAATTTTCATTTTAAAGTGAACTATCCCTTTAAAATTAAATTTTTAGGTGTTACCTATTGAAGTCATTTAAGTTAATCCAACTTTAACTTTTTTCAGTATTATAAAACTCTTATAAAATTATTTTTTGCAAAATCGGTTTTGTGTTAACTTGCTTACTCTGCTTATTGAATTACTTTTATAGTAATCATTTTATTTTGCTTAATTTTAAGTTAATAACAAGCAACAAATGATTCGGCGATAGACATCGAATGTTGTGTCTGTTTCAAATTAAATGTCCTATCAGATTTCTTTAAAAACTTTCCATCATATTTGTCGTTTGTTTATGAATTTTCAAACACACTGGCTTTGTTATATTAGCTTAATAATCACTTCTCATTTCATAACCCCTTAGAAGAAAATAAAGAATAATAATTTTGGCCAAATTTAGTTGAGAAAATCCAAACCTCAGAGTCAGAT
This sequence comes from Misgurnus anguillicaudatus, assembly GCF_027580225.2. NCBI lineage: Eukaryota > Metazoa > Chordata > Actinopteri > Cypriniformes > Cobitidae > Misgurnus > Misgurnus anguillicaudatus. The sequence continues at coordinate 35,311,605 of NC_073341.2, read as the reverse complement.
GATGCGCAGATAATGCGTGTCGTCATTGTTTCCCAACTCTTTTTCTGGAATCTTCTGTAATTCTCCAGAACACACACACACATACACCAGCTCAACATCCAAAATAATAGTACACACACTTTGTACATCACTGTTCAATTCTTATGTTTGGCCTGCAGGGGGCGCGCAACAGGAGCGTCAGTCGCGCTGGATGGATTCACTGAGTCAGAATCTCTTCAGTTGAACTTTATCAATGTTCGCGTCCGGACTGAGAAGATTCATTGCGCGCGTTTACAATCAGAAACGGTTCGTGTTCAGAGTTTAATAATGATGCTGACAGGAGTTGTGTTTGTGGTTTTAATGTGTTTGTGCGGTGTGTGTGACGCGGGATGTGCGAACAGAGCGTCACCCTCGTGCTGCCCGGGACGCAATAACGAATGCGTAGAGTTTAGCGCGAGAAGATCCGTGTGTTACTGCGACGCTTACTGTAAGAGAACCGGAGACTGCTGCGAGGACTACAACACAATCTGCCACATATCAGGTGAACTAGTATCATCAACAACAACTTAATAATCACCTGTTACACTCTTAACTGTACTGTAACTGATGCTGACGCGAGACACTTGTAACCTCTTCAGCTGTGACGTAATGAGTCGCTACAACTTTATTATCAGAGAAAAAGATTTGTTGGGATTTTGTGGGCGTTGGTTATTTACACCTGTGTTAGTAAATTATTTCTATCATACATCTAGTTAATAAAGTTATTTTAACCACACAGGAAATAAAAAAGTAATATGTATGGAGAGATGCTGTATAAAGGATATGTAGGCTATATGATAGACAGACCGCATTCTTGGAAGTATTTTTCACAGGGTGCTGTAGATCTTTAAAGTGTGTTTACCAGTAAGATTGAGTTATTTTAAGGCAGTGCACACTAATGGACATTTTTGTAAACACAACTTATTATCACAGAAGTGCTACTTCAAAGGAAAAGTTCACCCAAATGTGGCAAATGTCATAGTGTCCTTCATGTCATTTCATACATGTATACTAATCTACTGTGTGGAACATAGTTTAGTCTAAGCTGCTGTCTTGTAGGTGGATGGGAACAGGGACTGTTAGGTCTCAGGAAAGTTAATGACGCACCTTGAACATTTGTGTGACACCTGTTTGTGAAATAGCACACAGCTGAATGTGAATATGGGATAGAAAACCAACACAGATCACTTTGTAAACAAGATTTTTGAAAGGTATGGCTCCACTGGAAGAAATGATTTCAAGAAAAAAAATTCTTAGTATTTTTGTCTTGTTTTCAGTAAAAATATCTAAAAAATACTTAAATTAAGATGCTTTTTCTTGATGAGCAAAACGACCCAAGAAAATAAGTCTAGTTTTTAGACCAAAAATATCAAATGTAAGTGATTTTGTGCGTAAAGCAAGCAAAAAAATCTGCCAATGGGGTAAGCAATTTTTTCTTGAATTTAGTGTTTAAGAAAATATTTTTTTTGCTTACCCCATTGGGTAGTTTTTTTGCTTGTTTTATGCACAAAATCACTCACACTGGATATCCTTGGTCTAAAAACTAGACTTATTTTCTTGGGTCGTTTTGCTCATCAAGAAAAAGCATCTTAATTTAAGATTTTTTTAGATTTTTTACTCAAAACAAGACAAAAATACTAAGAATTTTTTCTTGAAAATCATTTTTTGCAGTGTGAAGACAAGAATATTTGTAGTACACTGCAAAAGATGACTTTCAAGAAAATTTTTACTTAGTATTTTTGTCTTGTTTTCAGTAAAAATATCTAAAAATTCTTAAATTAAGATGTTTTTCTTGATGAGCAAAACGACTCAAGAAAATAAGTCTAGTTTTTAGACCATAAATATCATACTTATATCAAATATGCATAAAACAAGCAAAAAAATCTGCCAATGGGGTAAGCAAAAAATCTTGAAAATTTTTCTCAAACACTAAATTCAAGAAAAATTTGCTTACCCCATTGGCAGATTATTTTTGCTTGTTTTCTGCACAAAATCACTTAAAATTGAAATTTTTGGTCTACAAACTAGACTTATTTTTGTTTAGCTCATCAAGAGAATACATCTTAATTTAAGAATTTTTAGATATTTGTACTGAAAACAAGACAAAAATACTAAGTAAAATTTTTCTTGAAAGCATTTTTTGCAGTGTATATATAACATGGTCACCATCTACCTCCATTGTGTGTTATAATCTAAGGTGAGACAGACAGAGCAGAAATCGTCTGCTGGCAGACAGCTGGTTTTTACTCTGCCTCCTGTTTTCTACTGTACTTGCTCTTGTCTCTCAGTATATAATGGATGATGTGATGAGGGAAGTATGTGTGTTGGTAAACCTGAGCTGTTTGCAGGGGTTATTATCGCAGTCAGTAATTATCACTGCATGTGTGTCTGCGTCTCACCTGCTTCAGATACAGCAGCAGAATTCAGAAACAACAAGTTGTTTAGGAAGGAACACCACACACACCCTATCAGATAAAGAAATAGTTAAGTGTGATTTAATGTAAAACAGAGCACAGGCTTGAAACAACATCACAGCTGTAGTATCGCACATGTTGAGGCTATCTGCTCTGTACAAGGGAGACTGAAGTCGTGCATGCACTAAGAATCCAGGGTCAGAGATGTAGACAAAGCATCAGGGCTTTCATCAGTCTGTATGTTTTCCGGGAGGTCTTGGGTTTGTTTCAAGTTTTCTTGGGGGATCCAAAAGTCTTCAATCGTCTGTTTTCATTTGTCTCTTTGTGACTTTATAGCTCATAAGAGAAATGAGTACCTTTAAATACATCAATTGTAATCGATGCTTTTTAATGAAGTTTTAAAGGGGACATATCATGAAAATGTTTAAGTGCTATAATTGGCTCCCTGGTGCTTCTATCAACCTAGAAAATGTGAAAAAGATCAACCCAGTGACTTGTAAACCATTCTCTGCCAGCATGTGAAAAAATAGGTCATTGAAATTTGGCTCCCCTTGTGATGTCAGAAAAGGGATAATACCGCCCCTTAATCTGCACTATCCAACCACGGCACTGCCATTTAGTGCAGAGATCAGCTAATTTGCATTTAAAAGTAAACATCCCAAAAACACCTACAAAGTGGAAATTATGTTTTTTGAGGAAAACATTGCAGGATTTTTCTCATTTTAATGGACTTTAATAGAGCCCAACATTTAATACTTAACTCAACACATAACAGTTTTTTCAACGGAGTTTCAAAGGACTATAAACGATCCCAAACGAGGCACAAGGGTCCCATCTAGCGAAACGACCGTCATTTTTGACAACAAAAATAACAAATATACACTTTTAAACCACAACTTCTTGTCTAGATCCAGTCGTGATGCGCCAGCGTGACTCCTCGCAATACGTCATGACGTCAAGAGGTCACAGAGGACGAACGTGAAACTCTGCCCCAGTGTTTACAAGTGTGGAGAAAGAGGAGCGTTCCTACGTTGTTGTGTGTCAACTGATACTAATTAATGTCTTTGTGTCAGTATATTGTTTAAAATGGTCCACAAATGGGCGTTTTATATATGTAACACGTGACCTCCATACGTCACTACGCATTTACGTTAGGTCGCGCTGGACCGGACCTTGACGAAAAGTTGTGGTTTAAAAGTACATATTTTTTATTTTTCTTGTCAAAAATGACAATCGTTTCGCTAGATAAGACCCTTATACCTCGTTTGTGATCGTTTACAGTACTGTGAAACTCTGATGAAAAAACTGTTATGTGTTGAGTTAAGTATTAAATGTTGGACTCTATTAAAGTCCATTAAAATGAGAAAAATCCTGCAATGTTTTCCTCAAAAAACATCATTTCTTCTCGACTGAACAAAGAAAGACATCAACATTTTGGATGACATGGTGGTGAGTAAATTATCTGGATTTTTCTTTTAAGAAAATGGAATATTCCTTTAAAGGAGTAGTCCACTTTAAAGAGGGGGCCCATTGACTTACCATAGTATTTATTTTCCTACTATAAAAAGTCAACGGACCTTATCTTTAAAGTGGACTACTCCTTTAATATCACTTTACACATACTTTAAAGGGCCCCCAAATGTAGGTGATTTCAGCAATATTAAAATAGTCTCTGGTATTCCCAGAATGTGTCTGTAAAGTTTCAACTCAAAATACACCACAGATCTTTCATTATACGATGTTGAGCATGGCCATTTGTGGCTGCAATCAAAATGTGTGCTGTTTTTGTGTGACACCGGGGGATTCTTTGTAAAAATGTCAAAAGGAGAAAGTTGCTTAGAAGTGTGTGTTTGTGTTAATGTGTGTACAGTACATATGGTATGGTGTGAATACATGTCTCATTAGGGTGACCATACGTGCCATTCTTACCGGACGCGTCCTGGCCAGGATTTCGGGTGCGTCTTCCGGAAGTCGTATTTGTCGACCGCATACGTCATAGAGGATTATTATTATTATTACAGAAAAGCAACTGTTACATTTTAAGGTAAGAATGAAACTACAATTGTATGTCTTATGTTTTTAACTGAATGGCGTATGCGGTCAACAAATATGACTTCCGGAAGACGCACCGAAATCCTGCTCAGGACACGTTAGGGAAAAATGGCATGTATGGTCACCCTGTCTCATGATCTTTAGTTTTGGAAATATGGTTTTAGCAGTACTTTACTCCTCCTGTGTGTGCATGTGTGGTGTGTGTGTGTTGATAGCCAGGTGATTCTGTTCTGTCTTTCTTATCAGAATGTTTGACTGGAGGGATTCGGTGGTTTTGGTTTGTTGATGTGTCAAATAACAGCTTGATCTGATTCATTTCAAACCACTAAATTCCCTTAGCAACAATCAATGCCAGATGTGTGTTCGTGTGTGTGCTAGCAATAAACTTGATATATATAACTGAGGAAAAACAACAATGCTAAATATTTTCTAAATAAACCAAAGATCAGATTTTTGTGTTTGTGAAAGCACATAGGAGGGCGTTTATAGGATGCCTGTGATTTTTTTGGTGGTCTGAATCTGTGTTTTATCAGAAAAATGATCATGCAAGCAGATAAAAAGTGTAGCCATTTTAATAAAACAGAATCACAGAGAAAAGACACAAGAGAAACACAACAGTGTGGCACACACGCGTGTTAAATTGCTTGATGTTCACAGTAATTGTTTCCAGTCCTGGTTGATATCTGATGTTACATTGCTGTTAGACATGCAAAGATGTGGTTCATTACACTTATACTATATGAGCTACAAATGAACTGGAATATTACAGCATACAGATGTGTGTGCAGGGGTTATTGATTGTTATCTTTATGTTGACAAAAATAAACCAAACGATTAAGTTTCTATAAGTAAAGGCATATGGTTTGTACCATTAAATTGAGAGAGAGAGAGAGAGAGAGAGAGAGAGAGAGAGAGAGAGAGAGAGAGGAAATTGTCTGCATGCATGAACATTAGGAAGAGGAAATTTTTCTCAGATTGGAAACATTTGTTTTGTATGTGACGTGACGTGACCTGCAGCAGCTTCTCACGTTTATTATGAGATGTTGTCAGTGTTCTTCCCTCTGTGACCTTCAACATCATCATCATCATCTCCTCTGACTCTACAGCGCTTTAGTTGGAAAATACATCAAAAAGCGTCCGGGATTTGTCTGGTCTACGGAAGCAGAGAAAGGTCATCCATATTTTTATTTTTGCTTGCTTGTTTTCTCGTGATAACGACTTAATTTCTCGTAATCTCAAAATAACAAAAGTTGTTCTCTCGTTATCCTGACATGATACTCCGAATGTCATAATGTAATTTTCTGTCCATAATATTGCAAAAAATGATTTTCAAGAAAAAATTTCTTAGTATTTTTTCATGTTTTCAGTAAAAATTTTCAAAAATTCTTAAATGAAGATGCTTTTTCTTGATGAGCAAAACAACCCAAGAAAATAAGTCTTTTTTTAGACCAGAAGTGATTTTGTGCATAAAACAAGCAAAAAAATCTGCCAGTTGTAAGCAATTTTTTCTTGGATTTTTCTTGAATTTAGTGCTTAAGAAAAATTTTCAAGATTTTTTCCCATTGGCAGATTTTTCTTGAGAGATCCCTGATCCAAGTAAAATGTTCATCCATGCTAATTTAGCAAAATATACTTTTGCTGTCCACAAACAAAACAACACGTTCTATAGAGTAAACGTAAGCTTTAATCACATCACAAGAATACACCTTTTGTTATGTCGAGATCACAAGAAAATTAAGTCGAGATCACGAGAAAACAACTTTTGTTATCTCGAGATAACGAGAAATTAAGTTGTGATCACGAGAAAACAACCAAGCAAAAATAAATAAAGTAAACGTCACGACCTCTCTCTGCTTTTCTTGATTTTTGGTTCATTCACACTGCTTATGATTATCCGCAGTCTGTGTGTGCATTCACACACACACACACACACACACACACACACACACACACACACACACACACACACACACACACACACACACACACACATCACATTGAACATTATTGAGTGCACACATTCAATCCCACAATGCACTGCAATAATACGTGTACAACCGATGCTGACTGAATTCTTAAAAGCGCAATTCATACAAAACTACTTTACAACAAAGTTTGCATTTGCATACTCGCATACCGTATTTTAATTACTTCCATGGTTTGTTTCATCCATTTTTTAAAACTTGCATATGATTGATAATTCAGAGGGTCCCGACATAGATTACTCCCAAACTCACAATGTAATTAAATGTTAGCAGCATTATAGATTACTGCATCACCTGATGGGAACAGTGGTGACCTCTGGAGACCCCAGAATGTGTGAATGAGATTTGGATCAATAGTAAGTCTGGACCTCATGGTCATCTGAGAGAGGAGGTACAGTGTCTGTGTAATGGGTACGGTCCAGATCTGCAGAACTAATACAGGGGAATGTGGGGAATTTGACAGGGGCTTTATGTGGAGGTATGTGTTTGTGTGCTTTGTGACAAATGTGTGTCACTTTAGTGTGGAAAAACAGAAGTTCTGTATAAGAATGCAAGAGCCATGAGGTCACTAAAACAACTGACAGGGACTTAAATGGAATAAATTCATGATGCAATTCTTCTATAATTTGGAAGTGTATAAGTAAGATTATATATTGTATATTGTAGTTTGATTTTAGACACTGCACACACATATTTAAACAATGCAAAATGTGTGTAGCCTATATTTTTTTATGCTGACTTTACTAAGTAGGGGCGTGATGGATGGGTTGAACCTTAAATGTGCTTTGGACGTCTGTTTTTCGTTAAACTTGTTTAAATGAATTGATTTAGAGTTAAGAGTTAATTTTTTCAGAGGATTTTAGTGCTGTTTAATAGCTTGTTTAAAGCTCACGTAACACACGCTGTTTCTGCATTTCTGATGTTAATCTGGAGTACCTATAGAGTAGTATTACATCCTTTATATCTCCGAAGAGTCTTCAGTTTAATCAGATTTATAAACGAAAGATTAGCTTTACCGAATCTTTCCGATAATGTACAAAAAATGAAGCAGGAGGAGTTACTACTGCGGGAGGAGCGAGTACGAGTCATGCAACACTATACAACACTGTTTAACTTATGATTCACTACATGTTTGTGTCATTTATATCATGTGCACGCGCCTATTTCCAACATAGAGACAGAGCGCAGCGCGTCATACCCTGAAAACCACGCCCACCGGGGGGGAAAGCAATCCAACCGTCTCCATTGACTTTGTATTGCGAGAGGCCGCCTCCTTGTCATTTCTGGCTTATAACAAAAAACTGAATAATGCCTAAAAGCTGCGTGACAATATGTACAGCTAACAAGCCAAAGAACCCAGAAATAAGTTTTTATAAGCTGTCGAGCCGTAAAACCCAGCCTTTAAGGAGAATAAAGTGGATCGCCGACTACGTTTCCCCTTATTGGACGCGGTTTTACTAATAGGAGTACTATGAAAAGTTGCCTGTTTCCATTTCTGTGTCTTTAAACGCTCGTTTTTTTAAGTCGACAACTTATAAAAACGTATTTGTTTTTTTTTTTGCTTGTTAGATGTACACCTTGTCAAACACCAGCTTTTAGGTATTATTCTGTTTTTAAGTTTAATCTGTAAATAAGTTTTTATAAGCTGTCGACCCCAAAAAACGAGCGTTCAAAGACACAAAAATGGACACAGGCAACTTTTCATAGTACTTCTATTAGTAGAACTGCATCCACTAGGGGGAAACGTAGTCAGCGATCCACTTTATTCTCCTTAAAGGCTGGGTTTTACGGCTCGACAGCTTATAAAAACTTATTTCTGGGTTCTTTGGCTTGTTAGCTGTACATATTGTCACACAGCAGCTTTCAGGCATTATTCAGTTTTTTGTTATAAGCCAGAAATGACAAGGAGGCGGCTTCTCGCAATACAAAGTCAATGGAGACGGTTGGATTGCGTTCCCCCCGGTGGGCGTGGTTTTCAAATTTGCATAACTGCGCTCTGTCTCTATAAGACAGAAGTATTACTTACCGCATGCAACTCGTCATGACCCGGTTGGGAAAATCAAACACACACGCAAAACTCCCCTGCTACCCCGGATAATAAATATCCATTTATTCCATAAGGCTGACTTTCTTCTCCTTACATCCAAAAACACACTTCTTCTTTCGTGCCATTCTTGAGTTTTGAAATTAAATAAAGCTGTGTCGCGTAATGTTTGCAAGTTCTAGCGTCTCCCGCTGATTGACGGGTGGGCGGGGTTTTCCGGGGGAAGTGCCCATAAAAAGAAGTGATACGTATAGAAACCCCTGAAACATCAGCTGGACCCGTAATCGAAAAAAAACTTTTTCGAAACTTGTACGAACCCTGGCGAAGTGCATTCGGCACAGAAATACTCTGTAACACGTCCAACTGCTTTTTTGACACTTTGCCTACGTTAAGCATGAGGAAACAAATCTATAACTGTGTTAATAAGTCGGAATGCTTGAAATACCATTGAACCCCCCCTTTAAGTCTTTAAAGGGGCGGTCGCGCTACACTTTTCGTTCCATTGACTTCCTTTTAAGGAATGCAAATGTGTCAGACGGGAAACCCAGGCTTGTGCGAAGATATTTTGCTGGGCACCAAAGTTTAAGTCGGATAAATTCTGCCCTGCAAATTCATTTCACATGAAGAAATGTGACCAGTAGAAACTTAAAAAATTACTTCAATTGGCAACGTCTAAAAATGCGTTTTCAACTTAAATTTAAAAAAAGTACGAAAATTTAAGTTTATAAAACTAAATTGAAGTTATTTATTAACACATTTCCAGATATTTTTTTTAAAAGTTGCCTGCCAGCATTTTTTGTGATTTTCACAAAAGTTTCACAAAATGCATTCCAGGAATATTTTTTTCTAAAAATATATACATACAAATATATAAAATGAAAGAACAGACCCTCTGCTTTCAAACAAACAAAACAGGAAAAAAGTTTCATCCGATCTATATTTTTTCTCTGCTTATAAACTCTTAAATATCTTAAATTAAAAAACTTTAGCAGAAAGCTGAAATAATTGCATTTTTGTGAAGGACTTTTGTTAGAGATCAGATTCAGAACGATTATCAAAACATACACAGAGTTTAAAATTAGTAAAGAATTTTTTTGCTTCAGTTTTTTTAAATTGCCATCTAGTGGATAATCGCGGTATTACAGATTAACATAAAACCTCATCAGGAACACATTATTTTTTAGCAAATGTTTTTCTCTTAAAGGTGCAGTGTGTAATTTTTAGAAGGATCTCTTGACCAAAATGCAAAATAATATATAAAACTATATTATCAGGGATGTATAAAGACCTTTTATAATGAACCATTATGTGTTTATCACCCTAGAATGAGACGTTTTTATCTACATACACAGAGGGTCCCCTTACATGGAAGCTGCCATTTTGTGCTGCCATGTTTCTACAGAAGCCCTTAACGGACAAACTTTTTTTACTAAGTTGTCTCCAACGATGACATGTTTGTCCGGTGGCAGCTACCGTAGCTTTTCTATGTGTTTCAAAAGCGATAGGTAAGCAGTGGACTTAGCCGTTGGTTGCAGTTCGCAACCTCACCACTAGGTGCCACTAAAATTTACACACTGCACCTTTAATTGACGAGATAACTCGTTAATGTCGAGCAGTTAAGTAGAGCAGTTTTCACTTTATACAGTGTACTGAATTTAAAGGCACACCATGGAACTTTTTGGCCACTAGGGGGTGCTAGACATATATTTTTCACGCCTAGCGCCCCTAGAGGCCTAAAGCGCCGCAGCACTGTCGCAAAGGAAAGGAACTGGCCAACCTTAAAACTAAACTAAAAACTACACATTTAAAACGCTAAACGATCAACATTTTGAGACATCAGGGAGAAACGCAGTCATGTTACAACTTTCTGATGAGGAACTCGTCGTGGCAGCAGCCATTTCTCAATCTGAAGGTTGCAGCCTACGGATGTCGTATTTTAAGCTGCATACGTCAAGACTGTCTTATTTCACAATATTAACAATTATAAAGTTGACAATTACACTTAGTTAATCGTAAATTGTTGCGGTATGCTTATAACTTGCTTATGTAATGCTCAGTTTACCTTAATAAACCAGGCTTGATGACGTATGCAGCCTGCATATTTGACCTCCGGAGGCTGCAGCCTTCCAATTGAGAAACGACCAGAAGTATTTCCTTGCCTTTTTCCAAACAAATATTGTTGCATCGTCTCTCTCTCCCTCGCCACCAGGATTTTCCGCAATCGTATGCAGTAAAGCAGTCGAATTTTGTAGTTTTTTTTTGTGCTCTGGTTATTACAAGAACCCCTAAGTTTTAAAATACGAGTAAAAGTGATACAGACCCCGTCAGGCTATGGTAGACATGTCATTCAACCTATCGATGTACTATCACAAGGGTCTTGAAAATTTATTATGAAGGTTGAAAAATTACATGGTGTCGCTTTAAGTTCAGTGTACTGAAAAGCATTTTATCTGCTAAAAGGTCCTCATGGCTTTAAAAGCAATCTCACATGCTTTGTATCATGATTTGTATCAGTAACATGATTTACAGCAGTATATTTTTTTTTAAATGCTTTGAGGTCTAAGATCACACTGTTTGAGTGTGTGTGTGTGTGTGTGTGTGTGTGTGCACGTGTGTGTCCGTGTTGTATAGGTGTTCAGGATAATATGAGCATAGGTTACAGTTGTGTATCTGTTGGCAGTGCAGGTGCCACACTGAAGTTTGTGAATCACAACTGGATCTTTACTCTTTATATATTTATATACAATATACAGTTGTTGTACAGTGGGAGTCTTATGATAACTTCCAAGTTTCATTTCTTAAACGAATTGCAAAACAACAAATCTATGAATGAGTTTCCCAACATTTTTAAGCTCACACAAACTTTGAGCCATGTGAGGCAGTGGGGAAGCGTGCATGTTTCTCTGAACCCTACATGAAAGAGCAGCTGTATTATTCAGATACACAGCATGTGTGTGTGTAGATTGAGGTGAGAAGTATATAATGTCCTGCATACACACACACACACACACACGTTCACAGATGTACACTTACATACTTTATGTGAGCCGGTAGTGTGTGTCAAACACAAACATTATCCATTAAACTGTAAATGCCTAATTAAATCTGGGCATGAGGAGAGGAGGAAATGACATATTATTACCCATTTATGATGGCAGTTGTACCACCGTTGTGAAAACAGAAGTATGTCCATTTAAAATAAGCACCAAATTTAGGCATCATTTGTCCATCTTTTTTTTTTCATTGACATATGAATTATGAAAATTCTTAAAAATAACCTCTCGTTTTCTGTCGCCCTCCCGCTCTCTCAGCAGCTGTAGATTGTGAAGTGAGGCAGTGGGGTCTGTGGTCTCCATGTTCATCTATCTGTGGGGAGGGAACAACGGAGCGAAGTCGACAGGTAAAGACACCACCGCGTAACGGAGGCAAGCCGTGTCCGGACCTGAAGCAGCGCAGGGGCTGTCTCGCACATTCTGACACCTGCGGTACAGCTAAAGGTAACACACAATACTTTGTATCAAACACTAGAGCAGTGGTCTTCACTATTTTTTCAGGTCAGGGTCAATAGGAGAGCCGCCTTTACCGCAAAGTATCAAAAGTTACATCCAGTCATAATTAGCATGTCTGCTTATCAATCTGTCAATCTGGTGCAATGCAATAAATATAAGGACAAATCATTCATTATCATTTACCAGTCAAATTTGTAACTGAGACAATATGATTTCCCTTAATGACAAAAACAGGATTTTAATGCTAAGCATTCTTATAATATGCTTATGCAGTGCCCCCCAAACCACCAGGGGGCCACCTTTCTCGTAATTTCATGCGGCACTACACAGAACGGTTGGCGAGTGACATTACTGTGCCGCGAGAGCAATTCGAAAGCATAACAAGGAGTCTTATCTCACGGTACTTTGATGTAACATGACGATCGCTCTGTGCAAGCACTGCATGCGATTGAACACGCTAATCGACGTGCATCTTGATCTAATAGGTGATATGGTTTTCTAACAAAGTTAGCGTCCGGAGCAGAAAAGACAGAAAAAGCGCATGCCTACTACATGATCATATCACTTTATTATTTACTGCCATGCGAGCCACAAATTAAAGCTTGCCGAGCCGCATGCGGCTCGCAAGCCGCGCAATAAAGAACACTGCACTAGAGAGATGTCTACTGGCTGTCTACTGTCTACATGTAGCTGTCTTTAAAGGGAGCATCGTAACTAAACTGAAACCTTACTAAGTGACACACATACACACACATACAATAATAAAGCTCCTCATGAGAAGTTTGCAGGACTCACAATTATTTTTAACAACCTTCAAATATACCTGTAATGCTTTAAAGGGGACATATCATGAAAATCTGACTTTTTCCATGTTTAAGTGCTATATTTGAGTCCCTAGTGCTTGTATCAACCTAGAAAATGTGAAAAAGATCAGCCCAGTAATTTCGTTTTGGTAAACTATTCTCTGCAAGCATTTAAAAAATAGGTAATTAAAATCTGGCTCCCCTTGTGATGTCAGAAGGGGATTATACCGCCCCTTAATCTGCACTATCCAACCACGACACGCCATTTAGTGCAGAACTCATTTGCATTTTAACGGCGCATTTTTGCTCACACCTACAAAGTGGCAATATTAACATGTTATAATAAATTATCTATATGGTATAAGTCTTGTGAAATGTCCCCTTTAAATTGGATTTGCTACATGTTGATGTATTTGTGATTTGCAGTGGAATTCATATGTGTAATAATTTTGCAAATACAGCATGAGAGATGTTTATAATAGTCAGTTTTAGTAAGAATATAGAAAGTTAAACTACAGGACACTGTTTATAATGTGTTAACACACGTGTGTGTGTTTTTAGTGCTGTGTTTAGTCTCAGGAGGACACGGTTAATTTGCTCTCTTTCATTATCTTGATCTCCTCTTCCTCCTCAGAGGTGGCCAAAATCCTGCCTGACTCATTCAGGCGGAACTTTAAGGACCCTTGGAGACGTCCACACATGCTTATGAAGCAGGAGAAAAAGAGGTAATAGACATGAAACATTACACAGTGCTTTGAAACTATTTCAAAGGGAAAATAGACTAAATAATGTTATGTACACATTCTTGGGGGGATGGTTCGCCCAAGGATGAAAATAATGTCATGAATGACTCACCCTCATGTCGTTCCAAACTTGTAAGACCTCCATTCATCTTCTGAACACAGTTTAAGATGTTTTAGATTTAGTCCGAGAGCTTGTTGACCCTTCATTGAAAATCTACGTACGGTATACTGTTCATGTACAGAAAGATAATAAAAACATCATCAAAGTAGTCCATGTGACATCAGCGGGTCAGTTAGAATGTGTTGAAGCATCAAAAATACATTTCGGTCCAAAAATAACTAAAATTACGACTTTATTCAGCATTGTCTTCTCTTCCACGGCTGTTGTGAAGTGCATGCGCGAGACTAAAGTCACGTGACTCCAGTGACGCAGACGACGTGTTATCCTCAGACATGTTTGCAAAGTGTTTTTTTTTCAAACTTACAGTGTGCGTCTCCCTCAGACTGTAAACGAAGCCCGGGTGCACAAATCCCCCCCCCCCAAAAAAAAACAGCTGGGGCGCACCAGATAACACGTCAGCCGTGTCGTACGTCATCCACGTCAATGCAGTCACGTGATTTTAGTCTTTAGTCTCGCGCATGCGGAAGAGAAGGTAATGCTGAATAAAGTCGTAATTTTTTTAATTTTTGGACCAAAATGTATTTTTGATGCTTCAACACATTCTAATTGACCCACTGATGTAACATGGACTACTTTGATGATGTTTTTATTACCTTTCTGGACATGGACAGTATACCGTATGTAGATTTTCAATGAAGGGTCAACAAGCTCTCGGACTAAATCTAAAACATCTTAAACTGTGTTCAGAAGATGAACGGCGCTCTTACGAGTTTGGATCGACATGTGAGTCATTAATGACATTATTTTCATTTTTGGGTGAACTATCCCTTTAAGACTGAAGCCTTTTGCTCTTCTAATAATAATCAACACTAAAAGGTCGTATTTAAGGAAGTTGCTGTGACCCTTATTAGCACTGAACTAGATTAAGATGAGTAGAAAGTGGTTTATTTTGTTTTTTATGAACTGATACACAGTGAGTATCTTTTGTTTTGACTCTGAGAGCTCACAGTTTGTCTGCATGTAATATTTTATTATCTGCCGCTGTCAGTATCAGTATTTTGGGGGATTCTGGAAAATAACATTTCTAAGGATTAAAAAAATGACAATCAAAGATTTGTGTGTTTGGTTTCATGGGTAAATATATAATACAGTTATTAAAGGAATAGTCCATTTTCTAAAAAAAAAAAATCCAGATAATTTACTCACCACCATGTCATCCAAAATGTTGATGTCTTTCTTTGTTCAGTCGAGAAGAAATTATGTTTTTTGAGGAAAACATTGCAGGATTTTTCTCATTTTAATGTACTTTAATAGAGCCCAACACTTAATAATTAACTCAACACATAACAGTTTTTCTCAATGGAGTTTCAAAGGACTATAAACGATCCCAAACGAGGCATAAGGGTCTTATCTAGCGAAACGATTGTCATTTTTGACAAGAAAAATAAAAAATATGCACTTTTAAACCACAACTTCTCGTCTAGGTGCAGTCCTGTGATACGCCAACGCGACCTAACGTAAATGCGTAGTGACGTAGGGAGGTCACGTGTTACATATATGAAACGCACATTTGCGGAACATTGTAAACAATAAACTGACACAAAGACATTAATTAGTATCATTCCACATACAACAACTTCGGAACGGTCCTCTTTCTGCACACTCGTAAACACTGGGGCGTAGTTTCGCGTTCTCTGTGACCTTTTGACGTCATGACGTATTGCGTGAGGTCATGCTGGCGTATCACAGGACCGGGGAAGATGAGAAGTTGTGGTTTAAAAGTGCATATTTTTAAAATCTTTTTGCTAGATAAGACCCTTATGCCTCGTTTGGGATTGTTTATAGTCCTTTGAAACTCCGTTGAAAAAAATTGTTAAGTGTTGAGTTAAGTATTAAGTGTTGGGCTCTATTAAAGTACATTAAAATGAGAAAAATCCTGCAATGTTTTCCTCAAAAAACATAATTTCTTCTCGACTGAACAAAGAAAGACATCAACATTTTGGATGACATGATGGTGAGTAAATTATCTGGATTTTTCTTTTAACAAAATGGACTATTCTTTTAATATGAATCCAGTAAATGAGGACAGGTGTATGTGTGTATTTGATCAACACAGAGGAAGTTACTGTAGCTAGAATTAAATAGCAGGTGCAGGTTCAAGCAAAAATGATGTTACAGTGGATATCTGCAATTTTTTCCTAGCAATACAGACAGGAAATCCCTGAGTGAGTGAGTGAGTGAGTGAGTGAGTACATACTTACACCATGTAGGAGTAAAAATGCCACAGAATGCTAACAATGCAAACTAATGAAATTCAATGTGGGAGTCAGCGTGCCATAAAGCTTATGTATTATGTTTGTGGAAATGTTCAAAATTGACATAGTTTATTCACTGATAACATAAAGTCCCATTTAAAAGTTTGACAACACTTACTCATTCTTTATTTACTATATTTACTATTTTTACACATCTACTCATTAAACACATGAACTCAACTATAGAAATTATGTTGTGACTAGGGATGCATAACAATTAATCGGGATTAATCTAATAGTAGAATAAAAGTTTTAGTTTACATCATATATGTGTGTGAACTCTGTATAATAATTATGTAGATATAAATATGCACACATGCATGTATAATTTTAAGAATTTTTTTTATATTTATATATTAAGCATTTATATATAATATAAATGATATACATAAATATACAAATGTATATACACATGTAAACATATCTTAAATATATACCTGCATTTGTGTGCATGTATTTATGTAAGGAATAATTGACGACGGGCCATTGAATTATAAGAAAATAATGCACACCAAGGTGGTAATGCGGCACGACGCGAAGCGGAGTGCCGTTACACCTCAGGTGTGCATCATTTTCAAACAACTCAAAGGACCGGAGTCAATTATTCCGCTTATACCATGGTTACCACAAACATTGCTCTGGTGCCTATTTTTAAGACATTTGAAAAATTAGGTGTGCGGTTTACAGAAAAATAATCAACACCCATAGAACATTTCTCAGCCAATCAGAATGCAGCATTCAACAGACCCGTGGTATAAATAAAGTTATTACACAGTTCACACACATATATGATGTAAACAAAAACTTTTATTCTGCTATAGATTAATCGTGAATTATTGTTACTGTATGCATCCCTAGTTGTGACCAAAAGCATCTGCGTCATTTTATCAGGGAACGTCTCGAGGTTTCACCCTGAGATTAATTTTAAACAATAATGAAGGAGTTTACATATATTAGGCTCTTATTGATTGCTTCCTCTTTTGTATTCAGTATAAGTCAGGGTTTTTTTTGTCAGCTATTTACTTGAAGTACCCCCTGAGATTATACGTAAATGTTTTATGTAAACATTTGCATGTTTAACTTCACAAACATTTATTTTTAATCAGTTTTAAAGTTTAATCAGTATTTTTCTACATTGTTGTTATTATTATCTGTTAATAAATCTTTATCTGGTAATTTTCTTTTATTGGTGCATACCTGGTGCATTAGTTCTCAGTTTTCTGATATGTTGTAGTGTTGTGTAATGGTCAAATGACATGCAGGTTAAATAAATAAATATATTTTGTATTTTTTTATTTATATTTTTTATTCATCATTTTATGTGATATAATTGGAAGTTTTCTTCTTCAGTTCACGAACCCCCTGCAATTCCCTTGGAATCCACCAGGGGTTCACAAAAACCCTGGTCTCACCAAATTCATTTAAAAATATATATATATATATATATACACAGCGTACACACATAAATTATGCAAAAACAAACTTTTATTTTTGTATGCGTTTAATCACGATTAATCTTTTGACAGCCCTTTTGACATACACTTTTAAGTTAAAAGATTTTTAAGATCATGAGAAAGATTTCAGTCAAGTGTTTCCAAATGTTTGTCTGCAACTCTATACGTCTATGATTTTAGCAGAATGATTAAACTTTTTCTAGACTGATTCCATAAAGCGAATCTCGAGCGTTACTACAGGTTTAAAGGGTTAGTTCACCCAAAAATGAAAAATATGTCATTAACTCTTTCACTGCCAGCGTTTTTTAAAAAGTTGCCAGCCAGCGCCAGCGTTTTTCATGATTTTCACAAAAGTTTAATGCCTTCCAGAAAATGTTCTTCTTCAAATATATAAACATACAATATTCCAAATAAAAGAACAGACCCTCTGCTTTAGAAAAAAAAAAAGTTTCATCCTACCTTCAGTAGTTCTTTTGTAATCAGCTTTTGAATATGGGTAGGTTTCTGCAAAAACACCACATTTTGAGCAAAAAGCAGAGATAATTCCATTTTTGTGACGGACTTTTCATAGAGAATCCAATTCAGAGCAATCTTTAAAACAGACACGGACATGCAGTCGCTTGCCATAGGGCAATACTTCCGGGTTTAAAAAGTTGCGGAATAATAGTGGTATTGCGGAAAGACGGAAATACTCGTCATTGGCGGGGAAGCGTTTTCTCTTGATTGACGAGATATCTCGTCAATGGCGGGGAAAGAGTTAATGACCCGTAAGACCTCCGTTCATCTTCGGAACAAAGTTTAAGATGTTTTATATGTAGTCCGAGAGCTTTCTGACCCTACATTGAAAATGTATGTACGGTATACTGTCTGAAGCATCGAAAATACATTTTTGTCCAAAAAGAACAAAAATTACGACTTTATTCAGCATTGTCTTCTCTTCCGGGTCTGTTGTGAATCCGCGTTCACCACACTGCAGTGACACTACTGACGTGTTATCTGGTGCGCCCGAGCTTCGTTTACAGTCTGAGGGATTAGGACATCCATGACATGCACACTTATGCACCATTTAAAAAAATATAGCAATACCAAAATACAAACAATGTAGAACAGTTTGAATACACCATGCGTCTCCCTCTTTTAAACTGTAAACGAAGCTCGGGAGAAGACAATGCTGAATAAAGTCATAATTATTGTTGTTTTTGGACCAAAGTGTATTTTTGATGCTTCAACAGATTCTGGCTGGCCCACTGATGTCACATGGACTACTTTGATGACGTTTTTATTGCCTTTCTGGACATGGACAGTATACCGTGGATTTTCAATGAAGGGTCAACAAGCTCTCGGACTAAATCTAAAACATCTTAAACTGTGTTTCCAAAGATGAACGGAGGTCTTACAAGTTTAGAACGACATGAGGGTGAGTCATTAATGACATAATTTTCATTTTTGGGTGAACTAACCCTTTAAGGCTCCAAAAAGTAACAAAAAATGTAAACTAAGCATAAGTGTGATTATATGAAAGATAAAAGATTAAACAGCATTTAGATACACATGACAACTATTCACTGAACACAAAATTATTAAGAATCACAGAACATCTGTGTAATCAATCTGTTATACTGTAAACTTGAAGCTTTCTAACTTAAAGATGATATCTTCTAAGCCAGTGGTTCACAAATGTTTTCGGCATGCGGCCCCGCATGTGTATGGTGCCCCTTAAAAAAAATGTATGCCATAAAACATTCTAAAACTTACAATTTTAATTAAACAAAATGTATTAGATAAATAACACAATGTAGTGATGTTGGTTAGTAGCCTTTTTTTCTAAGGTTTAATTACACAGAATTTATGATAAATTAATATATTTTTATAAAACTTTCATTAAACAGGGGCCCCCCTGGCATTCATCTTGGGGGGCCCCCAGTTTGAGTAATTTTATACAGACAAATAAATATACTTTTTAAATCATTGAATACATTGATTTATACCTGTCATCCATCTCTGTTGCAGTTATTGTGTGAACATGCGCGTGAAGCAGGCGAGCTTAGGATGTAAGCTGAAAATGTGGAGTGCTAAGCTGGTCTATGAACGTTCAATATGTGTAGAGTGCCAGAGCGATGCCATGGCGACCGACAACCGCTGCCTTGGAGACGGCCTGAAGAACACCAGGTACGCGTCATACACGTACACACGTGTACAGAGACTTCCCAATAAAATCAACTAATGGTGTGTCTTTTCATCAGAACTTTCTGGTCGGCTGCATCAGCACCTGGTTGCTCTGGGTCATGGGTTCGAGAATCCTCCACCGAAAACTGCCAATGTCCACCTTATTCTTTGCTTTTCGTCTGAACTATGTTCACTTTCAAAGCCTTTCCACAAGGTATGGGATTGATCCGAGGAGTCTTGGAGCGCCTCTTACTTTTGAAGCCAAATTCTGTCCCCCACCGAACCAAAACACAATCACACTTTTCTGAACTTTGCTCTCTACCTCCGAAATGCACCTGCACCTGTTTTTGATAAACCCTTGTGTCTTTTATTACAGACTTTTCTCATTTCATAAGTACTGTATTTTTATACATTTGAATGTAACTTCTGTGTGTAAGTTTATGTTTGCACGCGTGTAGATTAATGTATCTGCAGTATGTTTGTGTGTTTTAGTAGCTGAATGGAAGGCTATTGTACATGAATGTTTCTTGTATTGCATTTCTGGAGATCTTAGGCTTTTTACTTCGTAGTTTTCATTTAAATTTTCACGAAATCTGGTGTCCCTTGATTTATGCAGTGTCTCGATTATGAAATTTTCACGCTAGAGTTTTTGTTGCAAATGTGACATCAGAGTTCAGTTCGCTCGGCTGCTTGAAAGTGTGCAAAAAAAAAATCTGTGTGATAAAGTCATGTGTTTGCAATCGATATGAAAGCAGACTGGCCAAACTTAACTATTATTAGTCAAATTTGCCAATTTCAGTATAATGCGTTTCTCTTTGCTGTAGACGTTGCCTTAGGCAAGCAGCTTAAATTCTCTCTGTGATCTCTAGCAATGCATTAGACGGAAGAAGAGGGGTTAAATGGAAGCACACAATGGGACCAGGTGTGTAAAATTAAACATTACCAGTGAAGACCTGCTTCGTAGTACTTTTATTTATTATTGCAGCCAAATACAACATCTCTAATATATAGTGACTGCGCACATATACACATATTTTATAACAAGGACTGCGCCAAATAAATCCTTTAACAGCTTAAATTTTATAGATGCTATAATGTATGATTTTGTTGCCATGTTATATGTGATTGTATCTATTAATTAAACAGTCATATCTTTCAAGTTGAATTTCTTTTATTGTTCTGTATTTTTTTATTCTTTCTTGTAATGCATTACAGCTGAAACCCACATATCCTGCTTTCAAAACCTCAGCTATTGCTTCAGTTATACCTCAGTCACACAGAAACAGCAGGTATGTAGCTTACATGTGATCATTAGAGATCAAAGCGTCTTGTCTTGTGTGTACATACACAACACAACACACCCTCTGCACAAATACTTTTCCTATAATATATATTTTGTGGGATTTTTTACATTCTTGCTCTCAGCTGCACGTAAATATTTGGTAATGATAGCTTTTCTCACTAAATTTCAGTTTGACTGGAATGGACATAGAAACCCGATCAAACGTAATCCAAAGTATTTTTTCAGAACTGTGGCATCACTGGTAATGGATGTGCTCAGGTCTGTCATTATAAACACTCTTCCTGTCTTCCCTCTTCTGTCAATATACTATCAAAATTGCAACATTTCTTTTAAATGAAGAAAGAGTGACATCATCAAAAGACAACAGATGAGCTCACTGATTTCCTCACCAATGAGGTCACTCATTTTGCAATTCAGAATAGAAAATTAAATGGGTTTCTACAGTTCTGATCTGTAAGGTTTTCTAGAGGGTTTTAGATGTGAAGGGTCTGTAGAGTTTTAGTCTGTAGACTTGAGGGATCTGTAAATTTTGGTCTGTAGACGTGAGGGGTCTGTACGTGAGGGGTCTGTCAATTTTGGTCTGTAGTTGTGAGGGGTCTGTAGAGTTTTGCTTTGTAGGCTTGAGAGGTCTGTAGAGTTTTACTGTGTACGGGTGATGGGTCTGTAGAGTTTTGCCCTGTAGTTGTGAGAGGTCTGTAGAGTTTTGCTGTTAAGGCGTGAGAGGTCTGTAGAGTTTTTCTTTGAAGTTGTGAGGGGTCTGTAGAGTTTTACTGTGTAAGGGTGAGGGGTCTGTAGAGTTTTGCCCGGTAGTTGTGAGGGGTCTGTAGAGTTGTAATCCATAGGCATTAGGGGTGTCAACAATAATCGATTCGGCAATGCATCGCAATGTGGGCATGCACGATTCAGCATCGATGCAGCAAAGTGCCATAATCGATTATGTCACTGTTTATTTTCTGGCCTCAAGTGGACAATAAAGTTGTGAAGTTTCAATTACTTCCGGGGGCATAACAACAACAATCAAGATGGCTAAGTTGGAGAGAGATGACAGTGATAGACGGGTAAATAAAAATGCACCCTTTTCTATGGACATATGGGCACATTTCGGATTCTACGAAGTTAATGGGAAACTAGACAAGACTTACGCTGTGTGTAAATTCTCATCTCAGGTATATAATTGTCATCGTCTTAAAGCTGCTAAGCTTCCGTTTTTGTTGAGAATAGTTGCACTTGACTGATTAAACATTTCCCTTGTTGTGTACAGTAGAATTCTGATGCATCGCAATGCATCGTAGAATCGAATTGAATTGAATCGTTACCTGGTGAATCGTAATTGAATTGTGAGGGCAGTGCCAATGCACACCCCTAGTAGGCATGAGGGGTCTGTAGAGTTTTGCCCTGTTGTTGTGAGAGGTCTGTAGACTTTTGCTGTGTAGGCGTGAGGTGTCTGTAGAGTTTTGCTGTGTAGGCGTGAGGTGTCTGTAGAGTTTTGCTTTGTAGTTGTGAGAGGTCTGTAGAGTTTTGCTCTGTAGGCGTGAGGTGTCTGTAGAGTTTTGCTTTGTAGATGTGAGAGGTCTGTAGAGTTTTGCTCTGTAGTTGTGAGAGGTTTGTAGAGTTTTGCTGTGTAGGCGTGAGGGGTCTGTAGAGTTTTGCTTTGTAGTTGTGAGAGGTCTGTAGAGTTTTGCTTTGTAGCTGTGAGAGGTCTGTAGAGTTTTGCTCTGTAGGTGTGAGGAGACTTTTGAATTGAAGTTGGTAGAGGTCTGTAGAGTTTTAATCCGTAGGCATGAGTGGTCTGTAGAGTTTTGCCATGTTGTTGTGAGAGGTCTGTAGAGTTTTGCTGTGTAGGCGTGAGGTGTCTGTAGAGTTTTGCTTTGTAGCTGTGAGAGGTCTGTAGAGTTTTGCTCTGTAGGGGTCTGTAGAGTTTTGCCTTGTAGTTGTGAGAGGTCTGTAAAGTTTTGATGTGTAGCGGTAAGGGGTCTGTTGAGTTTTGCCCTGTAGTTGTGAGAGGTCTGTAGAGTTTTGCTTTGTAGATGTGAGGTGTCTGTAGAGTTTTGCTCTGTAGGCGTGAGGGGTCTGTAGGTTTTGCTTTGTAGTTGTGAGAGGTCTGTAGAGTTTTGCTGTGTAGGCGTGAGGTGTCTGTAGAGATTTGCTCTGTAGGCGTGAGGGGTCTGTAGAGTTTTGCTTTGTAGTTGTGAGAGGTCTGTAGAGTTTTGCTCTGTAGGCGTGAGAGGTCTGTAGAGTTTTGCTTTGTAGGGGTCTGTAGAGTTTTGCCCTGTAGTTGTGAGAGGTCTGTTAAGTTTTGATGTGTAGCGGTAAGGGGTCTGTAGAGTTTTGCCCTGTAGTTGTGAGGGGTCTGTAGAGTTTTGCCCTGTAGGCGTAAGGGGGCTATAGAGTTTTAATCCGTAGGCATAAGGGTCTGTAGAGTTTTGCCCTGTAGTTGTAAGGGGTCTGTAGAGTTTTGCTTTGTAGTTGTGAGAGGTCTGTAGAGTTTTGCTTTGTAGCTGTGAGAGGTTTGTAGAGTTTTGCTTTGTAGCTGTGAGAGGTTTGTTGAGTTTTGCTTTGTAGCTGTGAGAGGTCTGTAGAGTTTTGCTTTGTAGTTGTGAGAGGTCTGTAGAGTTTTGCTTTGTAGCTGTGAGAGGTCTGTAGAGTTTTGCTTTGTAGCTGTGAGAGGTCTGTAGAGTTTTGCTTTGTAGCTATGAGAGGTCTGTAGAGTTTTGCGCTGTAGTTGTGAGGGGTCTGTAGAGTTTTGCGTTGTAGTTGTGAGTGGTGTGTAGAGTTTTGCTGTATAGGCGTGACGGGTCTGTAGAGTTTTGCTTTGTAGTTGTGAGAGGTTTGTAGAGTTTTGCCTTGTAGTTGTGAGAGGTTTGTAGAGTTTTGCTATGTAGGCATGAGGGGTCTGTAGAGGTTTGCTTTGTAGTTGTGAGAGGTCTGTAGAGTTTTGCTGTGTAGGCGTGATGGGTCTGTAGAGTTTTGCGTTGTTGCTGTGAGAGGTCTGTTGTGTTTTGCTTTGTAGCTGTGAGAGGTCTGTAGAGTTTTGCTTTGTAGCTGTGAGAGGTCTGTAGAGTTTTGCTATGTAGGGGTCTGTAGAGTTTTGCCTTGTAGTTGTGAAAGGTCTGTATAGTTTTGAGTTGTAGTTGTGAGAGGTTTGTAGAGTTTTGCTGTGTAGGCGTGAGGGGTCTGTAAAGTTTTGCTTTGTAGTTGTGAGAGGTCTGTAGAGTTTTGACTGTAGCTGTGAGAGGACTGTAGAGTTTTGCTGTTAAGGCGTGAGAGGTCTGTAGAGTTTTACTGTGTAGCGGTAAGGGGACTGTAGAGTTTTGCCCTGTAGTTGTGAGAGGTCTGTAGAGTTTTGCCTGCAGCTGTGAGAGGACTGTAGAGTTTTGCTTTGTAGTTGTGAGAGGTCTGTAGAGTTTTGCCTTGTAGTTGTGAGAGGTCTGTAGAGTTTTACTGTGTACGGGTGAGAGGTCTGTAGAGTTTTGCTGTGTAGGCGTGAGAGGTCTGTAGAGTTTTGCCTTGTAGTTGTGAGAGGTTTGTAGAGTTTTGCCTTGTAGTTGTGAGAGGTCTGTAGAGTTTTGCTTTGTAGTTGTGAGAGGTCTGTAGAGTTTTGCTTTGTAGCTGTGAGAGGTCTGTAGAGTTTTGCCTTGTAATTGTGAGAGGTCTGTAGAGTTTTGCCAAGTAGTTGTGAGAGGTCTGTAGAGTTTTACTGTGTAGCGGTTAGGGGACTGTAGAGTTTTGCCCTGTAGTTGTGAGAGGTCTGTAGAGTTTTGCCCTTTAATTGTGAGGGGTCTGTAGAGTTTTGCTTTGTAGCTGTGAGAGGTCTGTAGAGTTTTGCTGTGTAGGCGTGAGGGGTCTGTAGAGTTTTGCCCTGTAGTTGTGAGAGGTCTGTAGAGTTTTGCCCTTTAATTGTGAGGGGTCTGTAGAGTTTTGCTTTGTAGCTGTGAGAGGTCTGTAGAGTTTTGCTGTGTAGGCGTGAGGGGTCTGTAGAGTTTTGCTTTGTAGTTGTGAGAGGTCTGTAGAGTTTTGCCCTTTAATTGTGAGGGGTCTGTAGAGTTTTGCTTTGTAGTTGTGAGAGGTCTGTAGAGTTTTGCCCTGTAGGGGTCTGTAGAGTTTTGCTTTGTAGTTGTGAGAGGTCTGTAGAGTTTTGCTTTGTAGCTGTGAGATGTCTGTAGAGTTTTGCTCTGTAGGGGTCTGTAGAGTTTTGCCTTGTAGTTGTGAGAGGTCTGTAGAGTTTTGCTTTGTAGTTGTGAGAGGTCTGTAGAGTTTTGCTGTTTAAGCGTGAGAGGTCTGTAGAGTTTTGCTTTGTAGTTGTGAGGGGTCTGTAGAGTTTTACTTTGTACGGGTGAGGGGTCTGTAGAGTTTTGCCTTGTAGGCATAACGTGTCTGTCGAGTTTGTACAGTTTTGTTGTGTAGATGTGAGAATACATAATTTTATAGTTTTATTTCAGCATGAAAGGATGGATAGCAGAGAGAGGAAACATGTCATCTTTGCCTCGCTGCTTTATGGGGGCTGACAGCAGGGGATTTTGGGATTAGAGGTTGAAAGAAGGCCATTATAGTCCAGCCAAAACCAACGATAGATATCACAAGCTGAACATGAGGGGAACTATGTAATACCGCAAAAGAACGTTACAGCAAAGAAAACAGCAGATTTATGCGTTTTATCTGGAAATCTTCAACAATGATGAAACATAAACTTGTTTCCTTCAAGTTTGTGTGTGACACTCTTTAAACGACAACAGCTCCAGATTTAGCAGTAATAACGTGACTTAACAAATAAACTGATTACGTAAGAATTTCTCAAAATGTACCTGAGTGAAAACAGCCGCCTGTCAGCCTGAAGCGCGCAGCAGCTGCTCACGCGAGCGTTAATTAGAGCTCAAGAGACGCGCGCGCAGCTGTGCACGCTGAAAGAATGATAATGCATGTGTGGGAATCTGTCAATAAACCATTTTTCGAGTATTTCAGTCAACATTTTTAGTTTGAGCAATAAGACATTTTTTAAATTCACGAGGCTGTGGTCTAAGTTTAAGAAATAAACAAAACTGTCAAAACAAAAATGTCAAGCTTCAGTAGATGTGATATATCGCCATCTCGTGGTGGCATTCTGCACGTACATTTAAAAAAAGTATGTTGCACCATTTTGACACAGTGAACGTAATACTACTAATAATACCATGGTACTAAATGTTTACCCCATTCATGTACCATAGTACTCAAAGATTATCACATTTCTAATATGGTAAATGGCACTCACGTGAGACATCACTAACATTTGAGTTGCTTATTGCTAAGCATAGACAATTAGCCTGTTTGAATATTATTTTCCAATGCAAGTTGAAATTGCATTAATGCATTTAACACAAAATAAAACAATATGTTTTATTAATGATCACATTATATGCATCACATTCAGCTAACAAAAATGGTTTACTATATTAGAAATACACAGAACAAAGCAGTTCAAAGATATAAAGAAACATTAAGGCAAATCTGTGTTTTTGGGCTCACAGACTCTTATAGAGTGACTCAAACAGGCTAATGTTAACAGACAACACATGGAAAATCTAAAAGGTAAATCATGATGAAAGCGCCAGAAAAAAAGACAAATTCACTATAAGTTACATTTATCAGGGAACAATAGTAGCAGGAGATTTTTCTTAACTAGGTATCATAAACACATTTGATTAATGTAGGAATAATATTTATTTTGGTGGACATGAAAATGATGTGAATGAAATGTAATGAATTTGTTAAAGAAAAGTGTGTTTGTGTCTTTAAGTTGCTTACTATCCTGGTAACATGTTTTAGCTCATTAATATACAGTATTTTATCCCTAACCATCTTTTGATGGACATTCACAGCTTATGCACAATGTAGGCTCGCCTTATTTTATTGAGTGATGAAATAAAGGTGGGAATATTATCTAAACATCACAATAAGCCATCTCAAATCATCAATTTGTTTCATATTTACTCCATCCAACACGTTCGTTGAAGTGCACACATATGTTCATGACCACACACAACGTTCCCTCTGAGAAAAAAAAAAGCAGGTGTTTCCAGTATGGATAGTTTCAGACAGCACCATCGCCACATCCTTAGGAAATAGTCTATTTAAGATTTTTGAGTTGTCGGTTGGTGGAGCTGATTTTGCCGTCCATGTTGTCGACTTTATTGAGCAAAGAGTCCAGAGAAACATCCTGGTCTTCGATTTCCATCTGCAGTCCCAGCCCAAGATTCTTCAGCCTGCCTAGACCCAATGACATTTCATCAAGAAAAAACGCACATACAAAAATATTCATTAAAAAGTCCGTAAACTGATCCTTGTGATCAAAAGCTGCGGATGTTATATTTCTTACCAAGATTATTGTCTAGTACTTGATGGGCAGCCCGCAGCTGTTTGTTCTTGGGATATCCGTTTTGATCGGATGGCTCATTATTCAGAGACGCAGAAGCTCCAAATCCTGCATAAACAAAAATTATTTTTGTGTTTCTGTTAAATGGAGAGATGTTTTTATTTGAAACAGAGCTTCACCTGCTTACCCTCTTAAAGGGACATTTCACTTTTTTTTGAAAATATGATAATTTTCCAGCTTCCCTATAAATATTCCCTTAAATATTTGATTTTACCTTTTTGTAATCCATTCAGCCAATCTCCGGGTCTGGCGCTACCACTTTTATCATAGCTTAGCAGAATCCATTGAATCTGATTAGACCATTAGCATCGCGCTCAAAAATAACGGTAAGGCAGGAAAGTCCTTGATTATTACGCCAGAATGAGAGTATAGTGCCATATCGGCCTAGAAAATATCAACTTTTAATTTTCTGTCGGTCTTAGTACACGATGTCACTGCAGAAGAGTCAAGTTTTAAATGGGGAAAAAAATCGAAACTCTTTGGTTATTTTTTTAACGCGATGCTAATGGTCTAATCAGATTCAATGGATATGCTAAGCTATGCTAAACATGCTAGCGCCAGACCCAGAGATCATCTGAATGGATTCCAAAAAGGTAAAAATCAAAATGTTTAACTCTAGGGGAGCTGGAAAATGTACGGAAGCCGAGAGAGGACATGCACTATTATTATTTTTGCTTGCTTGTTTTTTTCGTGATCACGACTTAATTTCTCGTTATCTCGACATAACAAAAGTTGCATTCTTGAGATGTGATTAAAGCTTACATGTACTCAATAGAACGTGTTGTTTTGTTGTACTGTAGATAGCAAAAGCAGATTTTGTTAAATTAGCATGGATGAACAAATGAGATTTTACTTGGATCAGAGATTCGCTCAAGCTGAAATAGATTTGTCAATATTTACAATTTTACAGTGGTGAATTTAGGGGCCGTCTTTAAGTTACTCAATACACGTTTCCACTTTTAACAGCATTTAAATGGAATGACTGAAAGCCAACAAACAGTCACAAAACCAACGTGTTTATGTGGTTGTCAGCTATAATGCACACTTTTTAGATTGTTGATATTTATTAACTGTTAAATACTATTGAAGATAGAAACGTGTACAGTATTACTTTAGAGATGGTCCCTAAATTCACGAACATGAACGTCCAACTTTATTTATATATTAAGTCTATCTACACATTATTGTGGTAACGATAGGGCTGTCAAAATTAACGCGTTAATAACGCGTTAACGCGTTAATAACGCGTTAACGCAAATTCATTTTAACGCCACTAATTTTATTAACGGAGATTAACGCAACGCGCAATTTCTGTTTGACCCTTGGTCCAGCCCATAGTTGAATGAACAGAGACGCAGACAAATATGGCTCTCTCTAAATGAGTAAAAGGTTTTCATAGAAATAAGAACATTAAGCAAATTGTCTACCAAATCCAATGCTCTAAATGCTCGTTGGACATCTGATATGATCTTTATTTATACGTCTGAGAGGTGTAACGTTACCGTCCTCCTAATGCTTAATCTAATACAAAGATGCGTCTCAATTCATTTTGGTTTCGCTTTTATGCATGACTTAGAAAATAGACTGCAGGACTTGCTTGATGTTAAAAGAGTCATTAAGAGAGATAAAGTTCGGTACCTGATTAATGTTAAAGAGTTATTAAGAGCGACAAGACTCAAAAGCGATCCCCTCACGCTGACTGACTGATATCTGAAGCGCGTGCACGCGACCCGGATATATAGACATCTTCACAAAATTGAAGTTTTACAAATATCTGTTTTGATAAGAATTCACGCAGGTAGGCTCTATAATCTGTTATGTTTTAAGTAAATGTTTGGTTAACTGTTGGGTAAAACTATCTGATGTGTAACATTATATTAGATCACTTAGATTTTAAGCAGTCTGTCTCAATGTCAATCAAACAAAAGGAAAAAAAGTTGAACATACATTGATGATGTTTTTGCTTTGTGTGTGCTAAATCTATTAGTTTTACAAGTGATTTTAAGGTACTGTATTGATGTGGTAATATAATGTATGGATGTGGAAATGTTTGTGGTAATTTGACTCTTTCAACTTCAAACACGTGTAGTTCTGTCATATTTTGTTAACAAATCATGCATTGTTCTATCTTTTAATAGAGAATGTCAAAATATGAACAACTATTTTTTTAAAATTTGCTAATTCCGACTCAACTTGCCAGCACAGGTCACAAATGATGCAGCAGCAAACAAAAATGGAGAAAGAAAAATCTTCTGAAAGGAAAATTCATATACAAAACAATGGCTGGTGATTCTGTTAAAATGTAAACAGGCTGTTGTTAACATACATATGATTCGAATATTAAAAACCTGAAAAGTGTTAAATTAGGGTAAATTTAGAATGGATAAAAATGTGCGATTAATTTGCGATTAATCGCAGTTAACTCATGAAATCATGCGATTAATCTAGATTAATTTTTTTAATCTATTGACAGCCCTAGGTAACGACGAAGACCCCAACTCATATACATTAGCAGTCCACTTAAATATTATGAACAGGAAATTACATTATGACATTTGGATTATCATGGCAGGATAACGAGATCGTTTTCTCGAGATCATGAGAAAATTAAGTCGTGATCACGAGAAAACAAGCAAAAATAATAATAGTGCATGTCCTCTCTCGGCTTCCGTAGAAATTAGTATATTTAAAAAAAAAGTGGAGTGTCCCTTTAAAGGATTAGTCCATTTTCTTAAAAGAAAAATCCAGATAATTTACTCACCACCATATCATCCAAAATGTTGATGTCTTTCTTTGTTCAGTCGAGAAGAAATTATGTTTTTTGAGGAAAACATTGCAGGATTTTTCTAATTTTAATGGACTTTAATAGAACCCAACATTTAATACTTAACTCAACACATAACAGTTTTTTTCAACGGAGTTTCAAAGGACCACAAACGATCCCAAACGAGGCACAATGGTCCCATCCAGCAAAACGATCGTCATTTTTGACAACAAAAATGACAAATAAGCACAACTTCTCATCTGGGCGCGATGTGCTAGCGAGACCCGACGCAATACGTCATGACGTCAAGAGGTCACAGAGGACGAACGCGAAACTCCGCCCCAGTGTTTACATGTGTTGATAAAGAGGACCGTTCCTACGTTGTTGTATGTCAACTGATACTAATTAATGTCTTTGTGTCAGTTTATTGTTTACAATGGTCCGCAAATGTGCGTTTTATATATGTAACACGTGACCTCACTACGCAGTTACGTTAGGTCGCGCTGGACCGGACCAAGACGAAAAGTTGTGGTTTAAAAGTACATATTTTTTATTTTTCTTGTCAAAAATGACAATCGTTTCGCTAGATAAGACCCTTATGCCTCGTTTGGGATTGTTTATAGTCCCTTGAAACTCCGCCGAAAAAAACCGCCATGTGCTGAATTAAGTATTAAATGTTGGGTTAAAGTCCATCAAAATCAGAAAAATCCTGCAATGTTTTCCCCAAAAAACACAACCTCCTCTCGACTGAACAAAGAAAGACATCAACATTTTGGATGACATGATGGTGAGTAAATTATCTGGATTTTTCTTTTAAGAAAATGGACTAATCCTTTAAGGCACACAGATAAACTCAAAATTTAGTAAGTAAAGTTATGCATTTTACCAGATGTGTCAAGTCTCCTGAGGTTAGGATGGTTGGCCTGATATTTGTCTTCCTGTTGCTTGCTTTCTGAAAGTGCATTCTGCAATCTGAATGTAAAACATACTCAGGTTGTTAAATAACTTTCATAGACAAATTGATGCTATTTATAATTTCTTTAAAAGAGTAACATTTTTAAATGTTTATAAATGTATATTACGCTACTAATACGTTATAGGAATAATATATCATCTTAATCCGCTAATGCAAAGGTCTTCAACCTTTTTCAGTCCAAGGACCCCTTAATGGATAGAAAGGAGGAGTAGGGACCCCAGCACATGTATGAAATCAAATTATGGATTTAGTTTTGACTGTTTTGTTACAAAGATATAAAATTATGATTTTTGTACACTACATAACATTTTACATTTACTGAATATATTTAATTGGGGGAATTTTTATTTTTAATAAAGTTTAACTAATTTTATATGGGAACCTTCAATTCTGTCAATTTCTATTATTAGCCTATTGCATTTTTGTTGGGTGCCTAATTTCATTTATTTAAAAAAAATGAAATCAAACATTATCTGGATGACCCCTGTTAAACCACCACGGACCCCCAATGGGCCCCAGACCCCCTGTTGAAGACCCATGCGCTAATATAAATGTCTAAATGCAAAAAATATTCCTTCAGCAGTTCATTTTACCTGTTGTTGCCTTCATAGGACACAGGTTGGTCCTTTTGTGGAGGTTTGGGATCAGGTTTACCCTTAAAATAGTTGAACAGGCCGCCCCATACGCTCTTAATGGTGGTTATATGCTTCTGGCTCGTCCTCATGTCCTGTTCCATGTTGTCAATCATTTTCTCCGTTCTCTTCAAAGCTTCACCCTGACGAATCAATTCCTGTACAGAGAGAGAAAAAGCAAGACAGATAAGATAAAGCTATTGTGATAAATGACCAGAAAATCTGGGCAAAGGGGCAAGTGTTCGTGCTGAATTTAAACTGTCTATAGGTTTCGTCTCACCTCTGCCGTCTCGGCTCCGACTTTCTCAGATTCATAGATGAGTCCGACTGATCGGTAGCTGCTGTCCACGGCGGACTGCGCTGTGTGCATCACTTCTCTCTGCAGCTGTCTCTGTCTTCTCTCTGCTGGACTCAGTGAACTCTCATCTGGTTCATCATCAAAGTTAAAGCCTCTTCTTGGCCCTCCACTCGCCATGTCCCCTTCATCATCATCATCAGCGAAAGGGTTGTGAGATTTGGGATAGGCTGACATCCTGAGACTGAGTTAGATGAGATTATATAGACACTTATTCTGATGCAGATCTCGAACAGATGAATGCTTTATTAAATTTAAACATACTGTATTATTGTTAGTAAAAGCTTAAAAAATTACCGTGGTGGTACCACGACACAGTGATTCTATCAGATAACTTACCATTGTATTTAAATATTTATATTAGCCGCAAATGGTTGGCATTTGTGTACCATAGTAACATAGTACGTAAAGGAATTTGCATGCCAAAATCATGGTAGTAGTGCGATATGGTACTATTTCTATTGACATTCATCAGACTTGTAAACATTTCAAGATATACATCAAACTTGTTAACATCTTACATGACAAGTAAATATTTCACATTTCTTTAAATAACACGACGCTCTTCAGTTGTTTTCTATCTCAGCTAATCGATGGCAATATCTACTACAGCTAACGAATAAACCCTACATAATTTAAAACTCTTGATAATTTATCTCAGTCTTTTTGATCTAAACGCGATATATTGACGCTTTAGTAAAAATGTTTACCTTTAATCACCGAGGCTGATATTTTCTTCTCTCGCTATCAGCTGACTCCTTGCTAAAACTGCTTCCGGTGGTATCACCGTGACGTCACACAGACTCCGCCCCTAGATGATTTCGCTGTCGTCATTCTTTTTTAACAAATTGTTGTTTTTTCATAATTACTTGATTGTTGTCTTGTTTATTGATTATAATGTGACTGGGAATAGTAGAAAAAATTATTTTGTTGAAAATTTATTTAATTGAATAGACACACAAAACCTTATTTCTTCATTGCATTTACTTTTAAAATGATACATGTGTATACTTCACAAGATGTTGAAATAAACACATACACACTTGTACTAATTTGAGCTTTGAAACTCTATTAGCTGCATATGAATATCCATTAGCTCTTTAAACCAATAAGACAAAGTACACTGTGATGATGCGAACACACGACACGCCTCGCTCGCGCTCCATCACTCGTTGCGCGCACAGGCTGTCATTTGTTTCTTTCTTGGCGGTCGTATCGGTTTTCTTTCAGAAGACGCTGCTGCAGAAATAATCATTTTTACGTTTAAACGTCAACTTTATTACTGGCGTCTATCTCATCATGTCCACGCGCGGAGGCACGCGCGAGTTTTATTTTAACACGGTGCTGTCACTCGCGAGATCACTGGCCGCTCACAGACCTGCTCCCGTCGAGAAGGTACACACGTCACGATCAGACACAACACTGTTACTTTGTTGCATTGTTTGTTGTTTTGATATTGTCGCTGTGTGCGCGACAGGTGCAGGACTGCGCGAGTTTGTTGCGCGCGGAACTCGACGAGCTTATTTGTGTCAAAGACAAATTGCGCGCTGTTTTTTGCTTCACTTGGTAACATGTAAACTGGTGCAGTGATACATTTCCACTGAATGATTACCATATTTAAATACCATGTAGGTACTTCCAAATACATGTTACTACGATGGTATAGTTATTGATAG
The DNA here is from genome assembly GCF_027580225.2 of Misgurnus anguillicaudatus. Lineage (NCBI taxonomy): Eukaryota > Metazoa > Chordata > Actinopteri > Cypriniformes > Cobitidae > Misgurnus > Misgurnus anguillicaudatus. Next base: position 35,277,866 of record NC_073341.2, on the reverse strand, counting down.
TAAATGTATCCGCATACACGGATATAAACATACTGGAAAACATATTTAGTATAACAGTATTTGCTGCTGACTGTAATAAAAAATAAACAGCTGCAGAACTTAAAAATAAATGTAAGTTTAAAGCTCATTATTTATTTATATAGCTCCTCTGATTGACACAATCTATTGTTTAAAAAGCAGGTTTGAGCTGATTATTGTCATACAGAGAGACCTTTCTGCACTTACAATAGACATTACAGTAAGTCAGATACAGTAATGCAGTTTTATATAATCATTAATGGTACATTTAAAAAAACAACAGCTAGTGTACTTCCTTATGTGCTGTTGTGAAATGCATTGCCACACTGCAGACGTCTGCATGAGAACGCATCTTGTCTGTTTGATCATTTAATTTCATGCAGGGGTGTTGCGCACTGCAGTCAAACATCCGCAACACTGTTTAAACTCGCATGCTGTGTCAGAAATGTCTATATACTGTGAGTATGACCTTGGGCATGCGTGATCCTCTTAACAGGTTGTTCTTGTTGTTCAGATGGTCGACTAATACACCTAACGTTTGGTCAGATTTTGGCTACCTGTTAAACACCATGATGACCAGAATAAAAAAATATCCTTAAGTCAAGATATTAGTGTTAGATTATGAACATATATTCTGCTTAGTATTTTTACTCGTATGATTGTGTATTTTGTTTCTTTTTAGATTTAAGCTATTTGTTATACACTGCTGGCTGTCTGTCTGTCTGTCTCTTCCCCACAGGTACAAAAGTTGTTATGCATGTGTCCATGCGACAGTCGTGGTGTCTTTACTCTAGATGTCCGGCGCACAGATGCTGTCATTGCACTGGCTGTGTTCCTGGTCGAGTCCGATTTACAGGTATAACGGAGCGCTTGTGTAATAACTGAGATTGATTGGCTTTATTATGGGCAGTACAATCTGTAATGTGTTTTACAAGTTAAGCTGAGTGCGTGTTTCGTGTAGTAGGAAAGTGGCTGTTAATCACAACTGAATTATAATTCTTACCATTTCAGGCTTTTTTACTGTTTCAGCACACACGCACGCACGCACGCACGCACGCACGCACGCACACACACACACACACACACACACACACACACACACACACACACACACAGTTTTTTGTTTTTGCTGTCTCGCTAATGAAAAAAGTTAATTTCCTCCACCATACAGTACCGTGTCATTTTATCTACACAAACACATACAATGCATTTTAATATCCGACTATCTAAAGTATTTAATATTTAAAGGGGACATTCATGAAAATCCGACTTTTTCCATGTTTAAGTGCTACAATTGGGTCCCCAGTGCTTCTATCAACCTAGAAAATGTGAAAAAGATCAACCCAGTGACTTAGTTTTGGCAAACCAATCTCTACAAGCATGTGAAAAAATAAGTAATTGAAATTTAGCTCCCCCTGTGATGTCAGAAGGGGATAATACCGTTCCTTAAAGGATTAGTCAATTTTCTTAAAAGAAAAATCCAGATAATTTACTCACCACCATGTCATCCAAAATGCCGATGTCCCTCTTTGTTCAGTCAAGAAGAAATTATGTTTTTTGAGGAAAACATTGCAGGATTTTTCTCATTTCAATGGACTTTGGTAGAGCCCAACATTTAACACTTGACTCAACACCCAACAGTTTTTTTCAATGGAGTTTCAAAGGACTATAAACAATCCCAAACGAGGCACAAGGGTCTTATCTAGCGAAACGACCGTCATTTTTGACAAGAAAAATAAAAAATATGCACTTTTAAACCACAACTTTTCATCTAGGTCCGGTCCAGCGCGACCTAACGTAAATGCGTAGTGACGTAGGGAGGTCACGTGTTAGATATATATAAAGGACATTTGCGGACCATTTTAAACAATAAACCGCCACAAAGACATTAATTAGTATCATTCCACATACAACAACGTAGGAACGTACAAGACACTTGTAAACACTGGGGCGGAGTTTCGCGTTCGTCCTCTGTGACCTCTTGACGTCATGACGTACTGCGTGGGGTCACCTGACACATCACGACCGGATCTAGACAAGAAGTTGTGCTTCAAAAGTGTATATTTGTTATTTTTATTGTTAAAAATGACAATCGTTTCGCTAGATAAGACATTTATGCCTCGTTTGGGATTGTTTATAGTCCTTTGAAACTCCGTTGAAAAAAACTGTTAAGTGTTGAGTTAAGTATTAAATGTTGGGTTCTATTAAAGTCCATTAAAATGAGAAAAATCCTGCAATGTTTTCCTCAAAAACATAATTTCTTCTCGACTGAACAAAGAGGGACATCGGCATTTTGGATGACATGGTGGTGAGTAAATTATCTGGATTTTTCTTTTAAGAAAATTGACTAATCCTTTAATCTGCACTATCCAACCACAGCACTGCCATTCAGTGCAGAGATCAGCTCATTTGCATTTTTAAAGGACACACCCAAAAAGGCACATTTTTGCTCACACTTACAAAGTGTCAATTTTAACATGTTATAATAAATTATCTATATGGTATTTTGAGCTAAAATTTCACATATGTACTCTGGGGACACCAAAGATTTATTTGACATCTTAAAAACGTCTTGTGAAATGTCCCCTTTAAAAGTATTTTCAGATTTAGGCTATCCAGCCTCATGCTTCACTAACACATGTTCTTATAAAAAAAGTGTGTCACACACACTTTGTGATATTTTACTATATTTGTAATATTTTGTTTGTGTCATTTTTCACAGCACAAAGAGACAGTGGTCAGTTATCTGTTGAATCTGCTCAAGGGATTACCCAGAGTTCAATGGGTGGAGGAGAATGCTGGGAAGAAGAATAAAGGTAATGATGGAGATGGTTTATGTGAGGTGATTATTAAGTATCTTAACCCAAACAGGAAACGTGTCCTTTGCATTTAACCTATCCAGTGAGTAGTACACACACACACACACACACACACACACACACACACACACACACACAAACAAACAAACACAGTAGTGGTCTGTCATTCACTGCAGCATCCGGAGAGCAACAGGAGGTAAGATGTCTTGATCAAAGGCACCTCAGTCACTTCTTATCTCTCTAAGCCAGTGGTCTCCAACATGGTGCCCGCGCAGAGCCTCAATTTTAATATTTACTTATTAAATGTATTATTTTATTTATGTTAACATTTTAAAAAGTGATCATTAAATAAATGATTTATAAATGATGATGATGATGAACATTAAATAAAATCAACAAGTAAACCAAAAAAGTTTTGAGTAGACCGTATTAAAAAACTAGCCCTTCAAAATATTTTATTCGTTGTGGTAGCCCTTGCGCACAAAAAGGTTGGAGACCCCTGTTCTAAGCCACATACTACAATTCCCATTTACTGTACATTCCTGTTCTTATTGTACATGACATGTTAATCTAGAAAAGTCCACTTTATTTGGATAATGTTTACCCATTATTTCAAAAGGAGGGAAAATATTGGCCATCGACAGTAGTTTTTGATACTACTAATAAACACTGCTAGGTTCAAACATTGATGAGTTTTGTTGATTGTGAGGAGATATTAAGCATAACAATGAAAACCATGTTTTCAGATTATGGGCCAGATTTACTAAACGGGGCAAATGAGCACGAGAACGCAATTCTAAAAAAAAACACAGATTGGAGTTAATGTCTGCGGGTTTTTACTAAAAAGGCTCAAATTAAATAACACAGGCGCAACAGCTGATTTCCATAATGACCAACGCATCTACTAAGAGCAGTGCAAATTAGTCAAGGGTCGCAAATAAGCAGAGCTGATCATCAGGTGCGTGATCTACTAACGCCTGATGAGCTTGAGTTCAGCACCACGGACATCACAGCTGAAAATTAGGGGTGTGAAATTCTAGCTAACAAAGCCAAAGTACACTGAAAAGAACTGGAGGCCAAAAAATGAAAGTTTACAAGAAGTTTTCAAGCACATGGTATTGTGTGACTTCTCAAAAAAAAAAAAAAAAATAATAATAACATGGCTTGGCAAACAATATTTTTGACTAATATGTTCTTCTGGCATTACAAATAAACTTTTACATGGGGAAAAAATGCGCTTCCTTGTACTGTCTCTGTAGCTTCATCTTATCAGCTACAATTGCAGCAATTTCAAGCGCAAATTGATTTAAGACATACTTTTTTCAGCGGTAATTAATGGTGCAAGTACCAATAATATCATACGCACAAACATTAGTAAATCGCATTGCGTTAATCATTTAAATATTCTCCTTCCATAAAATGATGGTTTGCGCTGGCGCCAGGGCCGGATTAACACAGTGAAGTGCCCCAGGGTGACGAATTTTCAAGTGCCCCCCTCCCCAAAAAATTATACATTATATTATATATATATATTATATTGAACTCTAGTCAGGAGTGCCAGCAGAAAATTTAGGGCACACCTTAAATCAGCCTGCAATGCAATTATTTAAATTTTTTCCAAAATAACTGCATTACTGAAAAATACTAAATAGACTTAACTCTATGCAGTCATTATACACAATTGATGTATCTTTAGAATAGGAAGTTATGAACCAAAGAATCATACAACCCCCTTAACTAATTGTAGGCATAAAATACATACATATACCATAAGTTATATCCAAATAGCATACTATAATGAGATGAGTGGCAGGGCAATCTACATACTTGTATCCTTTACACGTTTCTCATCTTTTATCCGGTTTTCCTTAACTTGGCACTGATGTCTGAAACCTTTATTCTCATCTATAATGTTGTTGGTAATGTAGGCTAAACGTTCTCCCGCTCTCTTTGTCTCTCTTCTCTGCAATGTTTAATTTTAAATCCACGCCAGCGCGTGTTGACTTTACCCATCGGTACAATAAACTGAGCGCATGGTAACTTGAAACGATATACGCCTCATGCAAATGAGCGTTTAAAACCCGATCGTGCATTCCGTAGTTTTGTCACGGGTGCCGCACGTGCACGAGTACTTGTAAAAAAAACATTTTGGCCGCAGTCTGGAGCCCTTGGTGCCCCCCACTGCCTGGTGCCCCAGGGCACTCGCCCAATCCCGTCTATGGATAATCCGGCACTGGCTGGCGCAAGGTGTTAGTAAATCTGGCTTTAAGTTTCTTAATGGCAGCATACACTTACAGTATAATGCATTTATTAAAATATAATAATCTGCTATGTCTACATACTTTCATTTTTAGCTGACAACATCAGGCCACCTAGTTTTTATGTTTAACTTTGTCACATCAAAATGTTTTGTAAATGTGTGTAAATTGCATTTGTAAATGTTTCATTTTTTTCAATTGTAAATTGTACATGTCATTCATAGACAGATACTGAAATAAGTTTATATCTTCATGTTCACAGAGACTCTTCCTATGTCAGAAAACTTCAGCTTTTGTCTGGTGACCCTTCTGTCTGATGTAGCACAGAGAGACAAAGAGTCTCGCTTACAGGTCTCCTCTCTCCACCTCTCTCTTTCTTTCTTTTTAAAGACATCATGGTTGACACAAATGCATGTTCAGTACTGTGCAAAAGTCTTAGGCCACCATGCTACCATTAAAGGAATATTCAATTTTCTTAAAAGAAAAATCCAGATAATTTACTCACCACCATGTCAACCAAAATGTTGATGTCTTTCTTTGTTCAGTCCAGAAGAAATGATGTTTTTTGAGGAAAACATTGCAGGGTTTTTCTCATTTTAACACCAAAACTTAACACTTAACACGTAACATTTTTTTTTCAACGGAGTATCAAAGGACTATAAACGATCCCAAACGCTCCCAAAAAGATTGACTTTTGCACAGTACTGTACATTAAAGATTGACTGTCTTCTGTGAAGCACCAACTCAATTTAATAAAGTCTGGTCTCTGTAATTTTGTGATATTTTATCAGTTTCTCACTATACATTTGCCACCCATCTGTTTCATCTTCCGTATGATTTCTTTACCAGATTCTGGAAGCTGTCATGGATGTTATGAAGTCTCTGTTGGAGCTTTGCCAAACACCTGAAAACCATGATAAAGGTGAGCTGATGTGGTCCTGGTCCACCACACACACAGACACACACATATACACACCTGACCCATGATGTCTGTGCAGTGTACCTGTGCAGGTATGCAGTGCCCTGTCTTCTGGGTGTGACTCGAGCCTTCGGTCGCTATGGTAACGGGAGCGAGCCGCTCCTCTCGCAGCTGTTCCCACGGGGGTCTACGAATCCCACCCACCGCGTTTCCGTGAGAACCGAGGGCACCCGGAGGAGATCTTTCAATGACTTTCGCTCCATTCTGCCCAGCTCTCTGCTGATGGCGTGTCAAGGAGACACACTGAGACGCAAGAGCAAAGCTGCCCATCCAGACGCTCAGGTCTCTCTGATCACTAAAGACATTACTTATGTTTCATTTGTCACAAAATAGTTGCTGATACTCAGGTCAAATATTGTGCATTCATTGTTAAGTATTTTCAAAGCGGTACACAGTGTACAGTACATAATCTTACATTCATCTTCAAATTCTGTCTGTGACAGTCATTATTATTATTATTACATTGACAGGTGAGCCCGGATCGAGGCGGTTTTTCACCCTGCTCTCCCACAGCACTGGGACCGCAGTATTTTGAAGGTAATTTAAGGTTTATTTTGTCACGGGTCTAATCCCCGCCTTTCTAAACCAGAAGTTTTAACATTCTTCATCAGATTTCAGAGGTGACACAATGTATATGTTTGTTTCTGAATAAACCAATTTGCTTTTCCGTAGTAAATATGTGTGGTTTTAGAAATTCACTTTTTAAATTTAGCAATTCAAGTCTTGTGTTCAGTCTTCATTTTAGTCAACATAAAACTGATTTTAACACAATCTTCTTTACATTATGTAAAAAAAATCACAAACAAATAACTTTAGTGTAATAGTTGATATGCATTAGATATAAACAAAGGTAATTTACTTGTCTTTATCGGAAGTTGAATTAAATTCACAAAAGTCATTTGTTTATGTTGTTGCTGCTGAAACCGTCCATAATGAATGTTATTTGATATGTTAATTGTTTTGTCAGGTTCATATCTTTCTGATGGAAGTGCAGTGAATCCAGATTATTATTTTACCACAGTTAGTTCAAGCTTCTCCATCTCTCCGCTCTTTACTGGTGCCAGTGGTCAGGAGATCAGTGTTCCTCTGAATCTGCTGAGAGCTCTGCTAGAGATGGTACGCACGCATGCACACGCGCACACACACATACAAACACAGTGTATTTAACAAAGTGTTTCTTTTTAGGTGAAGCAGGTTGTGTCCGATTCATTCCTGAAGTCTCTGGATGCTGTTGTTGCCGAGGTGACAGAGGTAAAATCCAGTCAGTGTGTTCTCTTTTATTAAATATGGGGAAGTAAATAAGGAAATAGTTTTTGGGTGAGCTGTCTCTTTAAGACCAATAGAAATGTCATTATGCATTGCTGGTGCTGAGACTTTTTACTTAAAGTCCCCATCAAATCAAAACTGACAATTCTTATATTTTTATGGAATATTGCACTGTTCATTATAAATCATTATTCATAAATTCATGTGACCTCATGAACTTTAATCAAAATCTGAAAGTGTACTCTCACCTCTTTGTGGCGATCATTCTGTGATGATGTCAGCTAGACGGAATGGTCGGGGCATCCATTAACTCCGCCCCCCCAAACCTGTCAGTCTGCTGTGGAGGTCTTTTTCGGGTCCAAAGAAATGTACCCAACCTGAAATGACCCAAATCTTTTTTACGGAAGAGGATTAGGGCCGCTGGGGAAAAAAATATTTGAATTCTGACTTTATTCTCAGAATTCTGACTTTATTCTCAGAATTCTGACTTTAATCTCAGAATTCTGAGATTAAAGTCAGAATTCAAATTCTGAGATTAAAGTCAGAATTCTGAGATTAAAGTCAGAATTCTGAGATTAAAGTCAGAATTCAAATTCTGAGATTAAAGTCAGAATTCTGAGATTAAAGTCAGAATTCTGAGATTAAATTCAGAATTCAAATTCTGAGATTAAAGTCAGAATTCTGAGATTAAAGTCAGCATTCTGAGATTAAAGTCAGAATTTTGAGATTAAAGTCAGCATTCTGAGATTAAAGTCAGAATTTTGAGATTAAAGTCAGAATTCTGAGATTAAAGTCAGAATTCTGAGATTAAAGTCAGAATTCAAATTCTGAGATTAAAGTCAGAATTCTGAGATTAAAGTCAGCATTCTGAGATTAAAGTCAGAATTTTGAGATTAAAGTCAGAATTTTGAGATAAAAGTCAGAATTCTGAGATTAAAGTCAGCATTCTGAGATTAAAGTCAGAATTCTGAGATTAAAGTCAGAATTCTGAGATTAAAGTCAGAATTCTGAGATTTAATTCTGAGATTAAAGTCAGAATTCTGAGATTAAAGTCAGAATTCTGAGATTAAAGTCAGAATTCTGAGATTAAAGTCAGAATTCAAATTCTGAGATTAAAGTCAGAATTCTGAGATTAAAGTCAGAATTCTGAGATTAAAGTCAGCATTCTGAGATTAAAGTCAGCATTCTGAGATTAAAGTCAGAATTTTGAGATTAAAGTCAGAATTTTGAGATTAAAGTCAGAATTCTGAGATTAAAGTCAGAATTCTGAGATTAAAGTCAGAATTCAAATTCTGAGATTAAAGTCAGAATTCTGAGATTAAAGTCAGCATTCTGAGATTAAAGTCAGAATTTTGAGATTAAAGTCAGAATTCTGAGATTAAAGTCAGAATTCTGAGATTAAAGTCAGCATTCTGAGATTAAAGTCAGAATTCTGAGATTAAAGTCAGAATTCTGAGATTAAAGTCAGAATTCTGAGATTAAAGTCAGAATTCTGAGATTAAAATTAGAATTCAAATTCTGAGATTAAAGTCAGAATTCTGAGATTAAAGTCAGCATTCTGAGATTAAAGTCAGAATTTTGAGATTAAAGTCAGAATTTTGAGATTAAAGTCAGAATTCTGAGATTAAAGTCAGAATTCTGAGATTAAAGTCAGAATTCAAATATTTTTTTCACCAGTGGCCCTAATCCTCTTCTGTACATTTTTAACCCAAACCTGACGTGCATAAATATATTTTTTTAAAGGGGACATTTCCCAAGACTTTTTAAAGATGTCAAATAAATCTTTGGTGTCCACAGAGTACATATGTGATGTTTTAGCTCAAAATACATGTTAAAAACATGTTAAAATGTACACTTTGTAGGTGTGAGCAAAAATGTGCCGTATTGGGTGTGTCCTTTAAAATGCAAATGAGCTTATTTCTGCACTAAATGGCAGTGTTGTGGTTGGATAGTTTAGATTAAGGGGTGGTATTATCCCCTTCTGACATCATAAGGGGAGCCAAATTACCTGTTTTTTCACGTGTTTGCAGAGAATGGTTTACCAAAACGAAGTTATTGTGTTGATCTTTTTCACATTTTCTAGGTTGATGCATCGGGGACACAATTATAGCACTTAAACATGGAAAAAGACAGACTTTCGTGATATTTCCCCTTTTAAGAAAGACCCGAGACAAACCCGAGAAAATTAGACCCCGAGTACGTCCCCTAACCAGTGGCATTTTTTTTTTCAATTCGACTGGACCCGAATATAAGCGGCACTTCCCCACATGCACCAGTCAGACAGAAAGAAACCCCAGTGGTCTCACATCCAATTTGTCCTGCTGCTCCTCGGGTTTTCAGATTTAAGTGGACTCGTAAAGACTGCTGTCTTTTTCTGCTGTGAGTTTCATTTCTGAATGAATCACAGCAGAAAACTCAAGTCACTCCCACTATTTTCCAGTGTGATATTGCATTTCATGCAGAAATATATACAGGGTTGCCATGTTGGGCTACTTTAACACTTTTGCCATTGGATGTATTTCATGTTCACATGTTGAAGCAAACTCAATAATGGGACATTCATGCCCGGGATTGCCAATTTTAGCAGAGGAACCCTGCCAAAAACACAGATTGTTCACCTAGAATTTGTTTTTATCAGAGAAAACACTATTGGGATAGTTTTGGACTTTTAAATAGCAATTGGGCTGGTTTTGCTGTAAAAACCTGGCAACCCTGAATGTCACAATACAGAAGTAAAGTCGATTGCAACTTCCTGTTCACAGGGACTTTAAGTCAAAACAAACTGTGTGTTATTTCAAATAAAGTCTTTGTTTTAAAGTAAATCCCAAAAGAGAGAGACTTTACAGTTTGCTTGTTATTTGCATTTCTCATTTTTGTTTTTTTCTCTCGTTCGAAGGCTAATCCAGGCATTGATCTGTTTTACAAAGCTTTCAGTGACCCACTTTATGTCAGCGTATTTAAGATGTTGAGGGACACGCTCTATTACATGAAAGGTTATTAAAATCTCATTTCTATCTAAACACATCTGTTCATAAAAACCCTTTGACCTGTGAATCTTTCACACTCATCTCTATTTGTGTTGGTCAGATGTGCAGATGAGTTTTGTGAAGGATGTTCATGATTTTGTGCTGGAGCAGTTCAGCAGCAGCCAATCGGAACTGCTGAGGGTTCTGCATGAAGAGCGGTTGCCAGGGGAACCCAGTCCTCTCAAGCTCCGTTGTCATGCCAATGCAGCCTGTGTAGACCTCATGGTGTGGGCTGTCAAAGATGAGCAAGGTCATCTCTGTTTATAGCACAATACGTAAACAACACAACAAATAAGTGACAATATGTGCTTTTTACATTCCTGGTCTTATTGTATGTTATACTGAAGGATAAAAAATGTTTGCATCAAAACGAAATCAGACTCTGAAATAAATGAATGTACATTAATTGTTTGTTTGTTTATTTCTCACTGCAGGAGCGGAGAATCTGTGCACTAAACTGTCTGAGAAACTTCAATCCAAAACATCCAGTAAAGTGATCATCGCTCATATGCCTCTGCTCATCTGCTGTCTGCAGGTAAAGACTCGAGCACAGGTGCGGTCGGCGTATACCGAACAAACCGACTGACCCGTCTGTGTCTCTGTCGCAGGGTTTAGGGCGTCTATGCGAGCGCTTTCCTGTCATCGCTCACTCGGCCACCATGTCTCTGAAAGATTTTCTGGTGGTTCCTTCCGCTGTTCTGATTAAACTCTATAAGTATCACAGCCAGTGCGTCTCCGGTGAGTTTACTGTAGCTCTTTCTGTGTCCTCTCTCCGTATCTGAAGAACTATCTTAAATCGTCTGTTAACATTTCTTTAGGAGGAGGCGGGATTAAAATCAACGTGGTCAATGAGCAGTCTCAATCAACTTTTAACCTGCTGTATAACAGGAAAGACCAACCGTCCATGTACGAGCAGCTCAGAGACATCTCCATTGATAACATCTGCAGGTCAGACTGATCTAAAATGATGCTCTCAGAAGATTTAATCATGCTGGACTGAATTTGTTTCTCGTGATCGTGAAGATAAGTGTTTCTGTTGCGTTTTCAGTGTTATAGCTCATGGGTTTGATCCCCAGGGAACATATGGTTTGGTTCCAAAACGCGATAAACGGCATTTAAAAAAAATTAGTTACCGCAAAAATCAGAATTGTATCAGGTCAGTATTAAAAAGTAAATTCTTCATTTTACGCAAAATACAATATCCACCATGTTATTCTGTCATCTTTTCTCCTTTTTTTCCCAAAACGTGATTAACATCAGTCTTCATTCTCTGCAGAATGCAATAACCAATCACAGCGAACCATTCTACGCATTGTAAACAAGAATGGTGGCGCGTTGAATACACAGTGAATCCTAGTTTTTCTCATCTACTTTGTACTTCGTGATCAACAAACAAACAAAAACAAAAAATACTTTTGATGGCATTGATAAACCTGCTGTGGTTTTCTGTGGCGGGGAACAAACGTAAGCCATCAAAATCAAATAATTTACACGAGAGGCACTCAGGCGAAGTAAATGTTGGCTGTTGCTTGTTCTCACGACAGCATCAAGCTTTTGTCATGCTAACACATTGACCCCAGGGAATCTTATGAAAAACTTTCCTTTTTTTACTCAAAGTTAACGAAAATCGAGCAGGACCAAAACATTTTATAGCTGATCGCTGTCAAAAAAGTTCAGCGACGACGTCCCAAGAATAACAGCAGCAATGACAGTGTTCTTAATATGACAAAGTAAGTGTTTTGATTAATGCCATTGTTTTTTTTTGTTTTTTTTTTTTAGTCAACTAAATGAATATAACATGGCAAAGATGAATGCACATTTATATATTGATTCAATACATTTATAGCATTTTGAAAAAAACTTGTCATGGATTTATTGCATTTTGCGGAAAAAATAATCAGTTTTTATAATAAATCTTTGAAAATCAAATTATGGATTTGAATTTTTTATGTTTTTTTAACCTAAAGATATGTGAAAGTTTGTAACAGAAAATAGGTTTTTTTTATCTTCTCACTTTCTTGGTATAGAAATGCGTTTTACTGAAATTAGTCAAAATGGATTTATTGCGTTTTGGAACCAAACTCTTTATATATATATATATACAGTAGATGAAATTTATAGTCTGCAATACACTAGAAGTCCCTTTGGGTAAAAACATCTTCCAAATGCATAATAACAACAAAACATGACAGTATTTTAAGGGCCACTGGCGTCTAGTGGTAAGATTGTGAATTGCGACCAGTCCATCCCTTCCTTTCGAAACGCATAGAGAAGCTACGGTTGCATAGCCTTAGCCTGGTCCAACCAGACTCTCGTACATTCATTTAATTTGTACAGAGAGTCTGGCCACACTCCATTGCAAAGTGTTACTTCCGTTATGGAGGGTCCTCTGTTGAAGTTAAAAACTATTGGATCTGCCCAGAGTCTCTCAGAATCTGCCATAGCCAATCGCTAACGTGTAGTCGTGACGTATATCATCGGAAACAACAAGTCCAAATGACCAGACCAACAAAACTTAGCAAACATTGTTCTTGCTCCAGCTTTAACTTCTGTATATCCGGAAGTTTTGCAACAACGGACCGAATAGCTTTTCTCACGTCTTTCTCCGCTGCCATTACTAAACTACAACTCAAACTGACGCACGACCTCAACGTCATCGTTTTTAGCCATCTCCCTCTGTTCGCTGATTGGACCTGCAGATTTTTGCAGGAGAAAACGAAACTCTACACAGCAGTCCCAGACGTAGTAGTGAAGCGAAATGAAAATTAAGCGGAAGCACGTAGGAGGGCGGAGCCAGGCTAACGGTTGCAGTCACAGAAAAAACATCTCATCATCTGACAAAAAGTGCTTTATAGAACAGTTTGTTCATTTAGGGCTACTGTAGAAACATGACGGTGCGTAATGGTGACTTCCATGTAAGAGGACCTGCAATATTCATAGATAAAAAAGCTCATTCTAAGGTAATAAAAACAATACAGTTCATTTTGTAAGGTCTTTATACACTACTGATAATATAGTTTTGTATATTATATTGCAGTTCTGTCAAGATGTCACAATGCACCTTTAACTCTTTCCCCGCCATTGTCGAGTTATCTCGTCAATTAAGAGAAAACCTTTGCATAAAAACGTGTTCCTGGTGAATTTTTATGTTAATCTGCAATATCGAAAAAAAAACTGAAGCCAAAACGTTATTTACTCATTTTAAACTCTGTGTATGTTTTGATAATCGTTCTGAATCTGATCTCTTACCAAATTCCTTCACAAAAATGCAATTATTTCAGCTTTTTTGCTACCCATTTTTAACTCTTTCCCCGCCATTGACGAGATAAATCATCAATTAAGAGAAAACGCTTCCCTGCCAATGACCAGAGTTTCCGGCTTTCCGCAATACCGCTATAATCCACCACTTTAGCAACTTATACAACCCGGAAGTAGTGGCTGACGTGAAAGAACTCTGTGTATGTTTTAAAGATCGCTCTGCATCTGATCTCTATCAAAAGTCCTTCACAAAAATGGAATTATCTCAGCTTTTTGCTCAAAATTGGATGTTTTTGAAGAAACCTACACATTTTTGAGAGTTGATAAAAAGAGAACTAATGAAGGCTAATGAAGGTTTTTTGTTTAAAAGCAGGGGGTCTGTTCTTTCATTTTAAATATTGTTTGTTTATATATTTAAAGAAGAACATTTTCTGGAAGGCATTAAACTTTTGTGAAATGCTGGCGCGGGCTGGCAACTTTTTTAAAGAAGCTGGCGGAGAAAGAGTTAAAAGTTTACAAGCAGAGAAAAAAAATATATATATATATGAAACTTTTTTCTCGTTTTGTTTGTTTGTTTATTGTTTGTTTGAAAGCAGAGGGTCTGTTTTTTCATTTGATATATTTGTATGTTTATATAATTTTAGAAGAGTTTTTTTTCTCGAAGGCATTTTGTGAAAATTCCAAAAAATGCTGCCGGGGCAACTTTTCAGAAATTGGCTGGCGGGGAATGAGTTAAGAGAAAACACTTCATTACCAATGACCAGTTTTTACGGCAATCCATATTTCCTCTATTATCCACTAGGTGGAGATGCTGGCGCTGGCAACTCTTTATAAATCACTGATAGGGAAAGAGTTAATAAAAGACTGACTGTATGGTCTCATTCTTGTTTATGTATGTTCTTAGATGTCTTAAAGCGGGTCTCACCATGGATCCTGTCATAGTGGAAGCTTTTCTTGCCAGCCTGTCAAATCGCCTCTACATCTCACGAGAAAACGACAAGTGAGGAAACAAAAACGATTTCTGTTGCCTTCTCTCTATCATCCTGTCCGTCATTTTAAGTGATGTCCACATGTGTGGTTAAATTTGTTTTCAGGGATGCCCATTTGATTCCAGACCACACCATTCGTGCGCTGGGTCACATCGCGGTGGCAATGAGAGACAGTCCTAAAGTGATGGAGCCAATCCTGCAGATCTTACAGCAGAAGTTTTGTCAGCCTCCCTCACAGTTAGATGTGTTGATTATAGACCAGCTGGGCTGCATGGTCATCACTGGAAATGTAAGCGTGTCTCACACATAAATACAGCCTGTCTGTGTGTGAAGCTGCGACACAGATGGATATTTTTAGAAATGTGATCCAAGTAGATTGGGTGGTGGATGTTTGTTTCTCTAACCCGTGTGTGTTTATGTTTTGTTTTCTTATAGCAATACATTTATCAGGAGGTTTGGAATCTCTTCCAGCAGATCAGTGTGAAAGCGAGTAATGTTGTGTATTCTGCTACTAAAGACTACAGAGACCATGGATACAGGTGTGTGTGTGATAGGCGCTTCCTTTGAGGACAGAAACACTGCATCCAAAATCACCTACTTGCATACTTTATAGTAGAGGTAAGTTTGGTTTAATGTTGTTTGTGTGCATTTGGGTGGGTAGACACTGCTCTCTGGCTGTGATAAATGCCCTGGCGAATATCGCAGCTAACCTGCAGGAGGAAACACTGGTGGATGAGCTGTTGGTCAATCTGCTGGAGTTGTTTGTTCAGCTCGGTCTGGAGGGTAAGAGAGCAAGTGAACGGGCCAGTGATAAAGGTCCTGCTCTTAAGGTCAGTGTGGGTTTGCTGAAAGATTACACACATTTAACATTTTATCACCATGGGGCGGTTTCCCAGACAGGGATTAGACTAGTCCTAGACATACGTGCCCTTTGTTTTGCCTCAAAATGCACACAAGTAATGTTTTTAATATGGCATGTTTGTTAAAACTAGTTGTACAGTTGAAAGAAAAAGTATGTGAACCTTTTGGGCTTACTTGGATTTCTTCATAAATTGGTCATAAAATGTGTCACAACAATAGAGAAACACAGTCTGCTTAAACTAATACCGCACAAGCATTATACGTTTTCATGTTTTTATTGAACACAACATGTAAACATTTTCTTCTGTTGAAGCCATTCTGTTGTTGATTTACTTCTATGCTTTGGTGGTGTCTAAGGTGGTGTCCTCCCATGAAGTCCATTCTTGTTTAATGTTTTCCTTATTGTAGATTTGTCAACAAAAATGTAAGCATGTGCCAGAGATTTCTGTAAGTCTTTAGCTGACACTCTAGGATTCTTCTTCACCTCATTGAGCATTCTGCGCTGTGCTCTTGCAGTCATCTTTACAGGACGACCACGCCTAGGGAGTGTAGCAACAGTGCTGAACTTTCTCCATTTGTAAACAATCTGTCTTACCGTGGACACATGGACATCAAGGCTTTTAGATATACTTTTGTAACCCTTTCCAGCTTTATGTAAGTCAACAATTCTTGATCGTAGGTCTTCTGAGAGCTCTTTTGTGCGAGGCATGGTTCACATCAGACAATGCCTCTTCAGAACAGCAAACTCAAAACTGGTGTGTGTTTTTTATTGGACAGGGCAGCTTTAATCAACACATCCAATCTCATCACATTGATTGGACCCCAGGTTGGCTGACTCCTGGCTCCAATTACTAGCTCTTGGAGAAGTCATAAGCCTAAGGTTTCATATACTTTTTCCACCCTGCACTATGAATGTTTACATGTTGTGTTCAATAAAAACATGAAAACGTATAATGTTTGTGTGGTATTAGTTTAAGCAGACTGTGTTTTTCTATTGTTGTGACTTAGATGAAGATCAGAACACATTTTATGACCAATTTATGAAGAAATCCAAGTAAGCCCAAAGGGTTCACATACTTTTTCTTTCAACTGTATTTTTTAATTAAACTAAGGCGTAGTCCTGGCTTAGGCTAATCCCTGTCCGGGAAACCACCCCAAAGAGAAGTAGACTACTACACATACATAGTATGTTTTTGTGTGTGTGTGTTTTTTTTATGTTATTTTGTGGTTCTGTTTCCTAGGCATCAAGCAGCGCTGGTAATTTGGGTGTTCTCATTCCTGTAATCGCTGTGGTAAGAGACAAACCCTCACACTGAATGTGCGTGAACACCGCAGTGGCTTCGTCGCTGTGTGTCGCCCATCTCTTTCAATGGGGTTGTTAGGAGGCGTTCCTTATTCTGGTTGTCCAAGGAACAACCATAAATGATTAACCATCCTCTCAGTAAATGAAGAAAGACGGATGACTGCTTCACTTTCATTGGTTATCGCTCCTACAGGGTTCCCACGGGTCTTTGAAATCCTTGAAAGTTTGTGAATCTGGGAAAAAAATTCAAGGCCCTGGGAAGTTTTTGAAAATTAACATACATAGATACAGGTCATTGAAAGTACTTGAATCTATTTTGTGCAAGAAGTTTTTTGGGAAAAAATCCATATTATTCCCTGTGTAGTGTAGGATAATATCATAAAAATTCTAGACGTTTTAAGCACGCGTGCTAAACTGTTTTAAATGCTTATATCTTCTGTATGCGAATGTTGATTCATACAAAAATGCTTTTTTGCAAAGTTGTGTTTGACATATGAAAACATCTCGGGATACGTATGTAACTGTTGTTCCCTGAGAAGGGAACGAGGCGCTGCGTCTCCCTTGCCATACTTCCTGCGTCCCTGTAACGCCATATTTGGCAATATTTCAGATATACTTCCTAAAACCCGTGTCACCCTGTCTTTGTCATTAAGCCTCACCATTGGTTGAATTTGATATACACATTCAGACTCACTTACCCCTGGAGGCGTCCCCAAAGTGTCACCGCAGCAACACAGCGCGAGTTCCCTTGAAAGGGAACTGTAACAGTGTATCTTAAAAGGTAACACGATGTGTAACCTTGCTCTCATTTGAAATGTGTCCCCACATTTAGTCCTTGAATTTGAGGGTATTGGACCTGGAAGTCCTTGAAAGGTCCTTGAATTTGAAGTTAACTTAGGTGTGGGAACCCTGGTCCTAAAAGTCGCTTGTCATTTGCTTGAATTGTTCTCAACTTTGTTGGGTAGCTGAACACGCACTTCCTGTCGCCAACGCTCACTCGTTTCATCAGAAATCGTCAAGCTTCCATTAAACTGAATGAGATTGTGTTGCTTCGCCATTGCTTGTCGCTGACGGTGTGCACGCAACTTTACACACATACAGAGTATTAAGATAATAAATATAATATTTAATTTGAGTCTTGTTTTTTAAAGATTTTTTTTTAAAGTCAAGTAAGTTTATGCCTAAAACATGTAAAAATATCTCCCTGTGTGATAAGAAAAGTTACATTAATTTAATAAACGTAATTCAACTTCATTTTTCTTACTCCATTTAAAGGGGGCATATCATGAAAATCTGATTTTTTTCCAAATTTAAGTGCTATAATTTGGTCCAAGTGCTTCTATTAACTTAGAAAATGTGTAAAAGATCAACTCAATAACTTAGTTTTGGTAAACCATTCTCTGCAAGCACGTACAAAAACAGGTCATTGAAATCTGGCTCTCCTTGTGATGTCAGAAGGGGTTAATACTGCCCCTTAATCTGCACTATCCAACCACGGTTCTGCCATTTAGCTCAGAAATTAGCTCATTAGCATTTTAAAGGTCACACCCCAAAACGGCACATTTTTGCTCACATCTACAAAGTGGAAATTTTAACATGTTACATACTCTGGGGACACCAAAGATTTATTTGACATTTTTTAAAAAAACTTGTGAAATGTCCCCTTTAAAAGCATGCAAATTACAGTGCAATGTGTATACAGCTCTTGCTCATTTCTTTTTAGTCATTGTGTTTATATTTTAAACACAAATAAATGAGCACACATCAGTTTTTCTGGATGCATCATTACTATGTTGCCATCCTGAAATCCTTGTATTAGATCTTGAGCGCGTGTGGTTAGACTTTAACTCAGCTGATAAATATTTACTTGGCTTGCAAAATGTCCTACCATGATGTTGGCGTACATGAGTGTTGTTTTTATTCAGCCTTTGAACAGATGACTTCAGCTTACCAAACCTCTGATTTCGTTTATTATCAGTGGTTACATGACAGTCAGAGTCTCACTTCACTTGTTAAGAAATGATACAGAAACATTAATCTATTTATTGTGTTTTTAAAGCACGTACAGTCATACATGATGAAACCCTCTAGATGAGGGTAGTTTTGTATATATGTGTGTGATTAGGTTCGTGAAGGGTCTACCACACGTCCCATAAAGACCACACAGCCTGTGCGATGTTCATAGATGAGAAAGAGGAACGGCCGGTCCACAACGAAACGTGTCTGTGTTGATAAAGGCATAAAGCCGACGTGTGTCATTGCTGCCGCTTCGGTACCCTCTTCATTAACTGTGATAGTGCCCTGGTGCTTAAACTGAGAGAGAGAGGGGGGGGGGGGGGGTAATGTAAGGTCAAAGAGTGTTTTGTTATAGATTCATTGACTGTAGGTAACCTAATGTAGTCTAAACTAGAAAAATGCCCAATGTTGTAATCCCAATCTTAAAAATAAAGTTGCTTCATGATGCCATAGAAGACGCATTTTTGGTTGAATAGATCCATAAAGATCCTATAACATCTGGAAAAAAGCTCACAAAGTGGAAAAAAGGTTCTTTAGATTATTAAAATATATAAGAAATGGTTCTAAGAACCTTTACCAGAATGGTTCTTTGAGGAACCACAAATGGTTCTTCTATGGCATTGCTATGAAGAACCTTTAATGCACCTTTATTTTTAAGAGTGTACGATACATTTGTTTGGCTAATGTCATTTCTTCCCTTACCCAGTTAATGTTGACTTTCTCTGAGGTCATGGGGGAAAAGTCGCTCTTCTCAGTAAACAGATCTGTCAGACCCATTTCCTTCAAGTGTTCGATAAGATCATAGCCCTGCTCCAGTTTAAATCGAGGGAACACCACCTCACGGGTCCTACAGGAGAGACAAAAAACAGATCAATAAGATTGGTTTGATTTCTCGAACACATTGTTTTCTATGAGTATACGCACACCAGCGCCGCCAGGTGGCGCCTGTCTGCGCCGCCCAGCTGTGACTCAGGAAGTTGCTCAAATCCCTGTCACGCCACACAGCGCCACTCACATTAAATAACATCATATTTGTCCCAAATCATTAACGGTTAGCATTGGCTGCTAACGTATATTTTGCATTTTGAAGTAGACGCTATCTGACGAAGCTCGCGCTATTTAATGTGCACTTACGGTTTACGATACCTCCGAGTTGTCCTAGACGCGACGTGGCGTGACGCTGAGCTGCGCGGCCGGTGTGCGATCCCCTTAAGAATGGGGCTTTGTTAGTGCTGTTCATTAATTTTAGTAACTTTTTTGACATTTGGATATAAAGTGTTTCAATACAAGAATATATGGTGTAAAAACGTCTGAGTGCATGGTTGCAATTTCATCTTGGTTCGGTTCGCATTTACAAGGCAATATTTCCAAACGAACCAGGATTCCTCTCAAATTGTCCATCAGGATGGACAGACAGTAGCTTTACTGGATTATTGGGTGGCTTTTTTGGTGACTGTGGTTTTATAACCTCATTATTTTAAACAAGAATGAAAACTTAGGCGGGACAACATTCTTACCATATACCTATTGTGGAGAAGAGCAATTAGAAGGCATTTTTTAAGGAACAGGTGCGCTTCCCTAATGAAAAATCCAGCTAAGACCAGCACAGTCTGGTAGCTCGTTTAAGGTGGCAGTAGCTGTTTTGGGCTGGTCCTCACAGCTTGGCAAAGCTGGTCAAGCTGGTAGTTCAGCTGGTCTTCTAGCCTGACCAGCTAAGTCCTGCTAGACCAGCTTAAAAAGTGACCAAAACACAGCTAGACCAGCTTGCTACACCAGCAATACCAGCTACCAAGCTGGGAGACCAGCTAAAACCAGCTCACCAGCTTATGCTGGTCTTAGCTGGATTTTACAGTAGGGTTTGGTTTTGAATGGCGTTGATGTGCTCACCAGAATTTCGTCACCAAAGAGCTATCAGGTATGCTCATGGATATTAAAGCAATAAGATTGTCTGTTGATTGATCTGTTGGGTCAGATTGCTTTCACACTTTTATCGAACTCCAGAGTTTGTTTGCAATCGAGCCAAGACCACCTCATTCCGGTGGTCTCGGGGCAGTTGTTTTGGTGCGGATCCGAGCGCAATTGCTGTGTTCATATGCCTAAATGAACCAAAACAAGGGAGAAACGCACCAGGTTGCGAAACAAAGGCTTAGTTCTGAAAACACCCCTAATCCTTAAACCTGAGTTTCATAGGAAGATTGTTCCAGGACACTGATCTAAAGCAACATAATCTCACAAAGTTCCGTGGTATGGTCACGGAGTATTTTGCAAATTTTCCGTGTCATTATCACGGTTCTCCGCATTTTTCCGTGTCTGTACCACTGACTTTCTTTTCTGTGTCAGGTTCATGTATTGGTTACTCAATTCATTTTCCTATTTTTAAACCATTTTCGCGTGGGTTTAAGATTAGATTTGGGGTTAACTCTTGGTTTATAGTATTTTTTTCTGGACTTTTAAACAATTGTCGCCTGACGTTAGGGTTAGAGTTGGGTTTGGGTTAGGATGCCATTTTATGTTACAGAAAGTCATTCTAACCCCAAACCCACATGAAAATGGTAAGAAAATAGGAAAAACAATTAAGTAACCAATATGTGAAACTGAAACAGAAAAGAAAGGCCGTGGTACATACACAGAAAAAGGCAGAGGTCCGTGACAATGACACGGATAAATGAGCAAAATATTCCGTGACTATAACACGGAAATTCGTGAGATCAGGTTGTCTAAAAACATGCCCAGTTTTAATCATGGGACGAACTTTACAAAGTTGGTGTTTTACCTGTTGGTCATGTTGTTAAGCCACTTGTTGATCAGGGTTGGAGAGATCTCCTGCTCCAAAGATCTCATCCCTGATAGTTTTTGAGGAACGGCGATGAGCATGCTGATGTTTCCGGCGTAAGGCAGCTGCAGTACATCACAGTTCAGCTCGTGGTCGGCCGCTGCCAGGTAACTGCCTTTGTTCTGCATCATGGGAACTCGCACCTGCGTTTTCTCGTTGACTCGGAAGTTACGGTAGTGCGTCAGTTCCTTCGGAAACTTCTGCTCCCATGTACCTGCATTTGATTTTGAGTGAAAAAAAAGAATCACTGTGAGATACTTCTGAGTTCCATGTAGTATATAATGATTTCTGGTATTGGAACCTAAATCTATGCATGAGGTGAATCTGGAAACGTTCTTGTCAATAAAGAGAAACACATTTCCATGCTGGTTAAGGTTAAAGTTTCTATTTGCTCAAGGATATTTAGTTTAATTAAACACAATCTGGTGTTACTCATTTGGTCTTAGCTTACTAGTCACTAGAACTGGTCAGAATGAATTCACCTTTGAAGTAGAGGTAGTTCAGTAGCATCACCACCATATTGGGGTCTACGCTCTTCAGTGGCTCCTTTATCAAACCTTTGGTGATCTTCTGAATGCGTTGGTTCGCCTTCACCAAAAAAGCAGGGTCGGAAAAGTCCACGGACTGCGGCTCAGCGTAGTAGTAAGTCTTTACATCCCCGCGAAACCCATCTTGTAATTGCACGTTTCTTTTCACGTACAGGTCGTTGACCGAACGTAAGGTGTAACCGAAATTTCGTCTGAATAGTCTGTGCGTCAGCTTGCGGAAAAGCTTATGCACAGTCGTGTTGTCGTAGTGAGCGCTGGCGTTGACAAATTCTTCAAATCCAAGAGTTTGGAAAAGCTGTTCGTGACCAGTAGGACCAACGCCTAGAGCCATCATTCCCATTGCTATCGAGATTCCGACCGGAGCCAACAGGATGTTGTCTGTCTGGTTGAGTCGATTACGAAGTTTCCGATAAAGCCTACACCCAAAGCGGCCGTTGACCACGTTGATGCGCTGCAGCCGTGTCCGCCCCTGAAATAGCCGTAGGAGACGCTCCCGTCGTATTTTCGGGTCGGTGGGTTCTGAGAAGGGGTCAAGATGAGGGGCGGGGGTGGAGATCTCATCTATTGCATCACCTTCACTGTAGTCATCTTCGCCCAGGATCTTATCAAAGTCAATGTAGTCTTCTTCATCGAGTCCTTCCAGCGGCAGGTCATTGGTGACCGTGTTCTCACGGTGGAAGTCCAAGGGTATGGACTCTATGTCTGTAGTCCCCTCACCTGGAGAATGTCCACGGGCGTCCACCGACGTTTTGTCATTAAAGTGTGAACTGAGATCTTTTATCCCAGCATAAGCAGGGGTGCTCAGAAGAGAGGCTACAAATATGACTGGAATGACCCACATCCTAGGAAATTGTGGAAAGGACAAGCTGAAATTTTATTTTAGTTATAAAGAAGTACTTTTTTGTATTAAATTAAACACGCATTGCTTGTACAATCTATCTTTTATGAATCAACAGCGATATGAAATCTCTAAGTTGTTTTAATGGTAAAACAAAGAGCTTACCTGCTCTCTCTCTCTTTCTGAAATCTCTGTTTGTGTGTATGAACTGTTGGTTTGTGAATATAATCTTCAACTGGACTTTGTAGTGGGTATTCACTGATCAAACAGAACCGAGTTCAAACAGTCCTCCTCATCTGACTGATTTAACCCTTGAAATACAGCAGCACACATCTGTTGTGTACTAAGAAAAATACATATTTGAGTTTTTTAATGTTGTGTTTAAAGGTAAAGTGGTTATGTGTCATTCTTTGCAGTTAACTCGTCGATTGCCCCCCATTAAAGAAGCGAAACCTCGCCTACAGAAGCTCTTCAGAGATTTTTGGCTGTACTCTGTGGTCATGGGTTTTGCTGTGGAAGGCTCTGGTAAACAAATCAAATCGACAGTATCACAGTAACTGAACATTTGAGCAAATACTCATTGTCTGTGTGTGTGTGTTTTAGGTCTTTGGCCTGAAGAATGGTATGAAGGAGTTTGTGAAATTGCAACGAAATCTCCACTGCTCACATTTCCCAGCGGTGAGCCGCTGCGTTCAGAACTCCAATATAACTCTGCACTGAAGAACGACACTGTTACACCGGTAACCAAAACAGAAAATGCACGGTATACCTGTATATATTGTACTGTATATATGGTTTGCTTACTTTAAATATCTGTTATAAAGGCGGAGTTGAGCGAACTACGCGGTACTATCATCAATTTGTTGGATCCGTCACCTGAGGCCGCTGCCCTTATAAATAAACTTGACTTTGCCATGTCTACATATCTGCTGTCTGTTTACAGACTTGAATACATGAGGTTAGAGATGCTCGCAGCACCCTGCTTTGTCCCTTCTGTCCTTTCTGTCTGTAAATTATAGTCATTAAAATGATTCTGTGTTTAATTTATACTATCTGTGGGTTGTTTCTGTGCTCTCTCTCTCTCTCTCTCTCAGGATGTTGCACTCAAATGATGCTGACCGTTTCCAAGTGATGTTCAGATATTTTGAGGACAAAGCCATCCAGAAAGACAAGTCAGGTTAGAAAACAAGCAGATTTGAATACGGTTCAAATTAATGATGAAAAGAGGGTGCCTCACAACACTTATAAACTATATATCTTTTGAAAGCTCTAAGAGTGTAGATTTAATTTATCATCACGATTTTGGTAAAGGAATGACATAGTGAATGCCATTTTCTAAAATGCCACGGGTCCACAGGTACCCTGTTCTAAACCTAAACAATCTTGACAAACTATATATCATTTAAAAGCTCTAAGAGTTTAGTTTTCATATTGCATCACCATTTTGGAAGAATTATGACATTGTGAGAGTCAGTTTCTAAAAGGTCACTGCCCACAGTAAGGCCAAATTAGTTTTTACATATTTATAACACTAACACCCTAAAAAACCATGACAACCTATATATTACTGGAAAGCTTTCAGAATGTAGTTGTCATGTTTCAAGGTCGTCTGATGATAGAAGTGATGTAGTGACAGTTTTTGTTACATGACCCCTCCCCATAGGAATGCATATTAATTATTATTTATTCATTACGCTATATCCTATTATAAATCTTCAAAAATGTTGACAAACTATATATTGCTGGAAAGCTCGAAGAATGTAGTTTGCATAATTATTAATGCAAAAAGGTTTCAAAATATGAAGTGACAGTAATTTATTAATTTGTGACAAGAGTAGGCAGCAAACCGTTGACACCTAGTGGCCATTGTTGGTAAAACCACTAAAAGTGTGACACCTCATTATTTTATTTTTTTTACTTGAAATTTGGATCACAACAACTTGAGACTTGTGGCTTCATGTTTACATTATTAGTTTTGTAAAACATTTACATTTTTATAATTTTATTTATAAAATTAATATGTTATTGCATTATTTTTATTTCTTAAAATAAATTTAAACTGCTATAACAGTTGTTTTTAATAATTTTTTTATTTAATATTTTCACCCACAGACACTTCTGTTAGACACCTTTAATTTTCTTCTTTAAAACAAGACCAAGATTTGTGTATACAAACAAGCCCTACTAATAGACCTGCTAAGACCACCTTAGAGAAATATTTTGCATTAAAAAAGTGTTCCTTATGAATTTTAATGTTAATCTGTAATACCGCGATTATCCAATCTTACCCAGTCTAGCCAATCTTACAAAAAAAAACCTGAAGCAAAAAAGTTATTAACTAATTTTAAACTCTGTGTATGTTTTGATAATCGTTCTGAATATTATCTCTAACAAAATTGCAAAAAATGCAATTATTTCAGCTTTTTGCTAAAAATTTTATTGAAAAAATATAGATAGGAGGAAACGTTTTTTTTCCCTGTTTGTTTATTATTTGTTTGAAAGCTCTGTTCTTTTATTTTAAATATTTATATGTTTATATATTTTTAGAAAAAAAAATTGGAAGGCATTTTGTGAAACTTTTGTGAAAATTTCAAAACAGTAGTGTGTTTCTCTCCTCACATAGGTATGATGCAGTGTGTGATATGTGTCGGTGACAAAGTCTTTGATGTTTTTCTGCAGATGATGGCTGATAAGGTCAGTAGAATTCAGTATTTTCAATATTTCATTGTGTGATTAATGATAATCTATTATTGATAATCGTACCACTCACTGTTTCAGCCCAAGACCAAAGAGCATGAGGAGGAGCTAGAGCGACATGCTCAGTTCCTATTGGTCAACTTTAATCACACCCACAAGAGGATCCGCAGAGTTGCCGACAAATATCTCTCGGGACTCGCCGAAACGTAAGTGTCTCAATGATTCGCTCGGACTCGTTCTAAAACACCAGCATAGTAAAGTTTTTCATGTGAAAGCTATTTTTAAATAAACCATTTGAAATCCAACCAACAGACCAGCTTGACCAGGTTGGGAAACCTGCTGAGCCCAGTAAACCTGTTTTATACTTGACTTAAACTTGAGAGCATTAGTTCTTAGTGTAGCGACCTATTAACATCAGACTTTAAACAAGCTTATATCCATTTCTCCTTTAGGTTTCCTCACCTCCTTTGGAGTGGAAAAGTTTTAAGGACCATGTTGGATATCCTACAGACTCTGTCTCTCTCTCTTAGCGCTGTAAGTCCAACACAAGGCTCCATGGCGTTGGTCTCCACCTGAGTTGATGTCAGGTGACGCACAAAGTCTTGACGTGGGAATATCCGATCTCTCCGCTTACATTGCGGAAGCGAATGCATGTATTTGATTAATATGCAATTTATTTCCACATATGAATGAGGCCAGAAACCAATTTGAGAATATCGAAATCTATGCGCTTTTTTCCTGCTTACACGTTCGTGGGTCATATCCTTTATGAGGGAATAAAATCTGAATTGAGTCACTTAAAATGTGCAATGTAAATGCGGGACAAGAGAACACACATGACCGATGTTACACACACATTCTCACGTTAACTAATCCAACTAACTAATCCACCCTTTTCCCTGCTGCAGGACATCCACAAAGATCAGCCGTATTACGACATTCCCGGTACTCCTTACAGAATAACAGTCCCGGACACACATGAGGCCAGAGAGGTGAGACACACAACTGAAATAAACATGAGTTATACATTTCCTTAATGTGAGATAAACAGGACTGAGTGTTGTGTTTGTTATGTAGAGCATCGTGAAAGATTTTGCTGCCCGCTGTGGAGAGATCTTAAAGGAGGCTATGAAATGGGCCGCTTCAGTCACCAAGTCCCATCTTCAGGTGAGCACTACACACTAGAGGTCCTCTCTGGTCCAAAGTAATGTACCCGACCCAAAATGACCCATTGAATCATTTTTTACTCGAATCCGAGGTGCATAAATATATTATTTTAAATAAAGACCCGACCATTAAAAAACATCATGGTCATTCAGAATCATGGTATATATTAAAGTTCAGTATTATTAATGTACTATAGTAAACTATCTAAGGGACTGCAAGTGAAAATGTCTGTTTCTCTTTCTTTCATAGGAGTATCTGAATAAACATCACAATTGGATGTCGGGTTTATCTCAGCACACCGGTCTGGCGATGGCCACAGAAAGTATTTTGAGTTTTGCGGGATACAACCGTCAAAGTACGACGCTAGGGGTGAGAAAACACTTGTTACTGCCCATAAACACTTGTCAAATACTCATAATGACAGACTGATGTACTCTTAATGATAGATGATAACTGAGATGCTTTGTGAGGTTTTTGGCCAGATTAAGGTAAGATGGGGTGTATAATGGATCAAAACCAATCAATCGATCATTAAAAGTTGTTGGTGGTTCAAATAATTGATTGATTCATAAAAAAGTAAATCAATTAAATAATAGTAATTAATACTAAAATAATAGATGTTCAGATCAAATTAATAAAAGGGATAGTTCGCCTAAAAATGAAAATTCTTGTCTTCTTTTACTCACTCTCACACTACAGCGGCTGGTGTGAATGCCACATAAGAGTACACTTTTACTGTGGGTTCACACTAGACGTGAGTTCAACGATTTGCGCGAGTAGATTACATACAAAGTCAATGCAAAGACGCGATCAGGCGCGTCCTCGCATGGGCGATGCGAATGACACGATATGGGTGGCGCTTTTGTCACGAAAACTAGCGCTATTCGCCTCAAACGCGTCTTCGCCCATGTTAAAAATATTCAACTTAAGCAAAAAAATTGCATGACACGAAGTTAAATCCCGCGAGTTATCTAGAGCGTTTAACGCGATGCCCCGTGTTTGGTGTGTACGTAGCATTATGCTGCATACACACAAGCCGCGGTAGAGGCGTCAAGCACGAGTGATTTCAATGTTAAGTCAATTTAAAGTTGCGTTTACGCACGTCTGGAGGTCTCGCAGCACGAATGAGGCGTTTAGCACGGCGCACTAGACGCGAATCTGCCTCATTTACGTGCCTAGTTTGCGCGAATGGCGCAAATTAAGAATTGCCTCAGGAAATGTTGAAAAATCTGAACTTCTGCAAAAATGCGCCACGTTAACCACTCAGGAGCTTGCCCTAGTAGTGACGTGATTATAGGAAGCGAGCAGAAACGCGAATTTCCGCTTGAATTTCTCGATGACTACAATTTCACGCGTGGCTTTCACGCACAAATGAAGCAAGTACACTCAAGATGTTCAAGCGTCCAGCTACGCGCGGTAGACACGAATTAGATGCCTCAAATACTTTTGGTTTGAATCCACAGTTACTGTGGGTTCATACAAGACGCGAATAAATTTCGCTATTCGCACGTAGTTGAATGCTTGAACATTTTGGGGTAACTCGCTTCATTCGCACATTTACTTTTCGCACATGAAATTAAAAATGTTTGGCATAAGCTAGCTTGTAATTGAGTAAACTTATCAGATTGTCCGACCTCCTCACTCACTTTCTTCCAAGCAAGAACCTTTGTATTCCTGTTTCTATAAAAGTAGATGTGTTATACAGCTCAGAGTGTCCACATACAACGATGATTTTGTCCTCCATTTTTGTTTTGTATTTCTGCCTGTGCTCGCTATGTCGTAATCACGTCACTACTAGAGCAAGCTCCTTGAAACACCCAATTTGTGCGAATCATGTTGTTCTCGCCGTTCATCCGTGTGAGTCATGCCGCATCTTTGCATTGACTTATCATGTAAATCACTCACGCTTAAAGGATTAGTCCATTTTCTTGGAAGAGAAGTCCAGATGGTTTGCTCACCACCATGTCATCCGGGGTGTTGATGTCTTTCTTTGTTCGGTCGAGGGGAGATTGTGTTTTTTGGGGAAAACATTCCAGGATTTTTCTAGTTTTGATGGACTTTGGTGGAGCCCAGCATTTGATGCTTAACTCAACACGTAACAGTTTTTTTCAACGGAGTTTCAAGGGACTATAAACGGTCCCAGACGAGGCGTGGGGGTCTTGTCTGGCGGAACGATTGTCATTTTTGATAATAAAAATACCAAATATGCACTTTTAAAGCACAACTTCTCGTCATGTAGATCAGGTCGTGATGCGCCAGCTGACCCCACGCAATACGTCATGACGTCAAGAGGTCACAGAGGACGAATGCGAAACTCCGCCCCAGTGTTTACAAGCGTCTTGAAAGAGGAGCGTTCCTACATTGTTGTATGTGAAATGATACTAATTAATGTCTTTGTGGCAGTTTATTGTTTAAAATGGTCAATATGTAACACGTGACCTCCCTACGTCACTACGCATTTACGTTAGGTCGCGCTGGACCGGACCTAGACGAAAAGTTGTGGTTTAAAGGTGCATGTTTTTTATTTTTCTTGTCGAGAATGACAATCGTTTCGCTAGATAAGACCCTTATGCCTCGTTTGGGATCGTTTATAGACCTTTGAAACTCCGTTGAAAAAAATGTTGAGTTAAGTATTAAATGTTGGGCTCTATTAAAGTCCATTAAAATAAGAAAAATCCTGCAATGTTTTCCTCAAAAAACATAATTTCTTCTCGACTGAACAAAGAAAGACATCAACATTTTGGGTGACATGGTGGTGAGTGGATTGTCTGGATTTTTCTTTTGAGAAAGTGGACTAATGCTTTAATACTTCATTCGCTTCTGTTGTGAATGCACCATTACTCTCACCAAGCAGAGGCCTCATTGACTTCCATAGTATTCCTTTTTCCTACTATGGAGGTCAATGGGACTTCTGATCGGTTTGGTTACAAACATAATTTAAAATATCTTCCTTTTAAAAACTTAAAACACTTTTTTATGCATTAACTCTTAACGCTTCTTTAACGGTGTTATGCTTATTCTTCTCCATATTTATTTATACGTCTTTTATTTACTTAAAGTCTGTAGAGCATTTTCATTTTATTCATTTATTTTGCTTTCAATGTAATTTTGATGTGTGTGTGTGTGTTTTGTACTGTGTCACATCTAACCTGCTGTAAGCTCATCTCTGTGTGTGCCTGATTGGTTGGTCATGGTTTGTTGGGCGTGGCCTGCTCTGTGTTACTCCCCCTTCCTCCCAGACAGCTTTTCCTCAGGTTGGTATACTGATGCTCTTGTCCTGTATCACAGCATTCATTCATTCTGTCTGTAACTCACTCATCATTTATAAACAAATGAGATGTTTCAGACACTGATTAAGTTTGTGTGGTTCTCAGGTGACCCAGCTGACTGAACGCCCCACCTGTGTGAAGAAAGATTATTCTAACTTCATGGCATCTCTAAACTTGAGGAACCGCTACACAGGAGAAGTACCACTTCATACAGATGCTTTATTTTGTAAATCTCAAATCTGGCTTATATGTTATGCAAAATGTATGTATGTGTGTGTGAATAGGTAGCAGGGATGGTGCAGTTTGCTCAGGCCACCCACAGCGAGTCCAACCTCAGTAAGCTGTTGATCTCTCAGATGAGTGATGCTCTCGAAACCAAAAACCTGGAAGTTTTCACACAGAACATGTTTAAAATGACAGCGCTGCTGATCAGCACTAAAGGTACCACACACAAATCTGCAGAGAACATCAGTTAAAAATCGGATGACGACCATAATCTCATTGCTCTTCTCAGACTGGGATCTTCAGTTACTCCATCATCTGTGTTGGTCTCCTCTGAAGATGTTTGTGGAGCAGGGGATGGAGACGGCCATCGCCTGCTGGGAATGGCTGCTCGCTGCGTGCGGTGGGATGGAAGTGCAGGTGACTCTTCAGACGTACGATTGAAAATCACGCGTGATGTAAAACACATCGCTCACGCTGGTGTATATGTGTGTGTAGTTTATGCGTGAGATGGCAGGGGCGTGGCAGATGAGCGTAGAGATGAAGATGGGTTTATTCTCGGAGATGGAGCCGGAGGCGGATCCTTTAGCTGCATCAGAGGAGCGTCAGCCTTTGCCCCGCCCTCCTGATGTCACTCCTCATTCACTCTGGATTGAGGTCTGAATCACTTTAATCTTTATTTTGATCTCGATACTCAATTTTTACTCTTTCTGTAGTTTGTTATTCTGTATATTGTTTTAGTACTATTTCTGTAAACTGTTACCTAGTACAGTTCATTAATTTTAAATCGGTTGTGGCTTGTGGTTTACCCTAAAATCATTTAAAGTCTTGTCAATGCATCCTTCACATCAGTGCTTGTGTGTATTCGTGTGTAGTTTTTAGTGCAAAGATTTGAAATCGCCAAGTACAGCAGTGCAGATCAGGTGGAGATTTTCATCAGTCTCCTGCAGAGGGCGCTGTCTGTTAGTGTTGGTGGACCTAAGAGCTGTTTGAACCGTCATGTTGCTGCCATAGGACCTCGATTCAGGTGATTTATCAAACACATTACAAATCCTGCTGTGAATGTTTTACAGCTTTATAGGAGAAATCACTTTTTTGTTACTTGTGTTTACATATAAGCCAGGGAACACACATACTAATAAAAATGGATGCCTTGTAATGCATTGTAAGTTGCTTTGGATAAAAGCATCTTATAAATGCATAAATGTAAAATATATAGAGACAAGTGTGTGTATGTGTGTGTGTGTGTGTATGTGTGTGTGTGTGTGTGTGTGTGTGTGTGTGTGTGTGTGTGTGTGTGTGTGTGTGTGTGTGTGTGTGTGTGTGTGTGTGTGTGTGTGTGTGTGTGTGTGTGTGTGTGTACAGGTTTTTATACATTGTGGGGTCCAATTTATTTTTTTCAATTCAATTTTATTTATATACACTGCAAAAAATGATTTTCAAGAAAAAAATTCTTAGTATTTTTGTCTTGTTTTCAGTAAAAATATCTAAAAATTCTTAAATTAAGATGCTTTTTCTTGATGAGCAAAATGACCCAAGAGAATAAGTCTAGTTTTTAGACCAAAAATATCAAATTTAAGCGATTTTGTGCATAAAACAAGCAAAAATATCTGCCAATGGGGTAAGCAAAAAAACCCTGCTTGTTTTATGCACAACATCACTTAACAAGAGATAATTTATTCTTGTCAGTTGACAAAAACTCCAAGGGGGAAAAAATAAAACATTTAGAGGAAAAAGTCCTTAAGAGAGAGCCAGACATAGCTGATTCTGTAGATACTATACTACATATATGATACTATTTTTTACAATTTTATGGGAGTTAAAACACTTTAAAAAATGTCCCCACGTTTTTTCTGTCCCCAGAGGGGACATAAAATGTATCTGTCACTTTTGCATGAGTTTTCAGTTTTTTTTATATATTGTTTTGTTGTAAAATGGTCACATGACATGCAGATTAAACAAATAAAAGAAACAGTATATAATTTTGTTGAAATATTTATTTAGTTTTTTATTTTATAATTATTAATTTACATTTGTGACCCTGATATTTGTAGCAATAACCAAAAATACTATACATTGTATGGGTTTCTTTTATGCCAAAAATCATTAGGATAAAGATCATGTTTCGTGAAGATATTTTGTAACTTTTCTACCTTAAATATATCAAAACTTCATTTTTGTGAATGAATGTAGTTGCTAAAGACTTTATTTGGACAACAATTTTTAAAGGCGGCTTTCTCAATATTTAATTTTTTTTCAGATTCCAGATTTTCAAATAGTTGTTTCTCAACCAAATATTGTCCTATCCTAACCATACATAAATGAAAAGAATATTTGAAGAGTTTGGTTCCAAAACGCAATAAATCCATTTTGACTAATTTCGGTAAAAACATGTTTTCTATACCTAGAAAGTGACAAGATCAAAACCACTATTTTCTGTTACAAACTTTCACATAGCATCTTAAGGTTATAAAAACATAAAAAATTCTAATCCATAATTTGATTTTCAAAGATTTATTATAAAAACTAATTATTTTTTCCACAAAATGGAATCTAGGATTCCGTTAAGTCAACACGCTGCCATCATTGTTTACAATGTGTGGAATGGAGCACTGTGATTTGTTGAGTGGATTTATTGCATTCTGCAGAAAAGGAGGAATGGCGTTTATTGCGTTGTTGGAAAAAAGGGAGAAAAGATGACAGAATAACACTGCGGATATTGTATTTTGCATAAAATTAAGAATTTACTTTTAAATACTAACCTGATACAATACTGATTTTGGCAGTAATTTATTTTTTTTAAATGGCGTTTATTGCGTTTTCAACCAAATTCTTCATTTATTTAACTTTTAGATGATGTCTAAATCTCAATTTCAAAAAATTTATCCTTACGAGTGGTTTTGTGGTCCAGGGTCAAAATTTATGATTTTATTGTAATTGTTTATCATCAACTGCTGCAATTCCCCCACAAACCACTAGGGGCTCACTACCCTCAGTTTGGGAAACCCTGGGTTAGACAGTGGCAGCCGGTACAAAACAAAATATGTGTTCGGGGTCTCATGTGTGGCTTGTCGTCATGTCAAAATATGTGCCTGCTGCATACGCGTGGAAAGGGTTTGTGATAAAAGCGACGCTCATGTCTTGCAAGACACTAAACTCATGACATGACGCGCAATGTGCATAGGTTGACATGACGCATGGAACACACATTTTGACATGACGATCCACACACATGATGATGTTTTGACGTGTTTCGCATTTGTGCCTCCTCTGAAAAGAAGTTATGAGTCGCCACTGGGGTTAGGAGATAAAATCTACAGTTTGTGAAGTTTGTAAAATCTACACAACGTGTGTGTGTGTGTGTTTGTGTGTGTTGTTCAGACTCCTGACTCTCGGTCTGACTCTCCTTCATGCTGATGTCGTGACTAACGCCACCGTTCGTAACGTCCTCCGAGAGAAAATCTACTCAACAGCATTTGATTATTTCAGGTATGCAAGCACTAACAACTGTCAAATATTAATAGATGAAATTTAATATATAGTTTCTCATGTAATGTGTGTGTTTGTGTGTCAGTGTGGCTCCGCGGTTCCCCACTCAGCCAGAGAAACGTTTGCGTGAGGACATCAGCATTATTGTTAAGTTCTATGCATGTCTGCTGTCTGATAAGAAATATCTCACTGCTGCACAACTCGTGCCACAAGGTAACAAACCTCTTCACTGAACAATTGTATGTGTTAAATAGTTATGTATGTGATGGTAATGATGCGTTTTATGTCAGATCCTCAGGATGTGTCTGTGAACAGTTTGTCTGTGATGGCCGTGACCGACTCCAGAAGCAGTTTGGATGCTGCCGTGGGCTCCAGACAGCAGGCTACACAGGGCTGGATCAACACGTACCCACTGTCCAGCGGAGTCTCAACACTCTCCAAAAAATCTGGTTATTATACATGTTGGAATTTCTCTTCATTGTTTATAACAGACGTGTCATTCTGGGCTGTATACAGTGAGCAAGACTTTCAGACAATACCCCTGCTGAAAAAAAAACAGCATATACCAGCATCATTTTCATGCTGGTCCATATGCTGGTCTTGCTGGTATGACCAGCATGGGATGCTGGTGCTGGTATGCTGATGACCACCAGCTAAACCAGCACCAAACCAGCATGGACCAGCATGGGCATTATGCTGGTGGGCACCAGCAAACCAGCACCAAAACACAACATATGCTGGTTTTTCCAGCAGGGACCTGCGTTTCCATTGCAGACTTGCCATTTGGCAAATAATAACTTTGTCATTATTTTCTAAATGTTGACAAAAGAATATTTCGAAATGACGCCATTTTCATTAACCGATGAATTGTGACTGAAAATTAACTTGCGGTAAGTTATTCCAAACATCACATCAACTGATGTTTGTATGTTTACTAATTTTACATCCACCGCACTAGGCATTATTTTTAACCGAAGGAGAGGTAAGAGTATTATCCAAAAAATAAATAAAAAAAGGCCAAGGAAAACCTCTTATACTTAAGAGCGGCAATGTATAAGTGTTTCTTGGAGGTAATAGTACATGATTTTAAATAAAAAAAGATATAGGAGTGTTATCCAAACCTTATTGGCAAGGAAATAACCTCTAATACTTGGGATCAGTAATCATCTTCAAATAATAATAATGTGACTTAATTGCATCAGGTGACCTAAAAATGCGAAATAAACCGTTTCCATTGCAGTTGCATTATGCGAGCGTAAAAACTTTTTTGCGTTATATGTTAGCATTGGCCATATTTTTATTTCGCAATATCAATTCGCACAATTTTAAAGGGTAATGGAAACGCAGATTGTGATATTAAATGATCTCTCTTACTGTAGGTTTGTCGAAGAAGACTAACAGAGGAACACAGCTACATAAGTACTTTATGAAACGCAGAACACTTCTTCTGGCCCTGCTGGTGAGGATGTAGTAAATATACAAGTCTACAGTACATGTAACTGACCTTTTAGAGTCACATGATAATGTTTCGCTTCCTCTCAATGTCTAAACTAGGCAATAAATGTTGACTGACATTAGCAGTAAGAACTAATTATTATATGAGCAATGCCAACGTTATGGGTGTGACATTTGCAGTCAAAAAAGTCACAAACCAGAAGCAATAATACCCTACAAATGGAGAAGGGACGTCTATGCAAATAAAATTTAAGATTAATACAATTTTTATATGCGTATTTATGAGGAAGAAACAGCATTATATCTGTGAACCAGTGGCGGCCGGTGACTTCTTTTTCCGAGGGCGCACGATGCGAAGTTCGTCACAACATGTATGTAGCCCATCGTGTGTGGTCGTAATTTCAAAATATGTGTTTGGCTTATCAAGTGAACCTATGTGCATCACGTGTCTTGTCAAAAAAAGTGCCTGCTGCAGATGCGTCTAAAGGATTTATGATAAAAGTGACGCTCGCGTTTGCCAGATACTCACATAATCTCATGCGTAATCAGAGTTTACTGTTAAAGGACTAGTAAATTTTCTTATAAAAAAATCCAGATAATTTACTCACCACCATGTAATCCAAAATGTTGATGTCTTTCTTTGTACAGTCGAGAAGAAATTATGTTTTTTAAGGAAAACATTCCAGGATTTTTCTCATTTTAATGGACTTTAATGGACCCCAACACTTATTAGTTTTAATGCAGTTTAAAATTGCAGTTTCAAAGGACTCTAAACAATTCCAAACGAGGCATAAAAATATGAAGAGTTTCGTTGTAAAACGAGATAAATCCATTTTTTAACATTTTTGTCAAAACATGTTTATTATTATGTTATTATTTTGTTTTATGGTGCTACTTAGCTGTACTTTTTAAGTTATGAAGGTTTAAATCAAAACAAACCAACTGCAGTTGCATTGAAATGAATTGGAATGCACAACCAAAAAACGAGATTTCTGAACAATTAAAAAAACGGTGGTTATCTCGTTTTGCAACGAAGCTCTTCATATGCACTTTTAAACCACAACTTTTTGTATTTTTTTGGCCCTGTGACACGCCAGCGCGACCTCACATTATTGAGTAATGACGTGGGAAGGTCAAGACCCTTATGCCTCGTTTGAGATCGTTTAAAGTCCTTTGAAATGGCAATTTTGAACTGCATTAGAACATTAAAAAGTGTTGGGGTCCATTAAAGTCCATTAAAGTGAGAAAAGTCCTGGAATGTTTTCCACAAAAAACATAATTTCTTCTCGACTGAACAAGGAAGGACATCGGGATTTTGGATGAAATGGTGGTGAGTAAATTATCTGGATTTTTTTAAAGAAAATAGACTAATCCTTTAAGGGAGTGTCTTGTGTGTATTTTGTGAACGTGAGCGCCTCTTTTATCATAAAAAAACACGTGGTGCACATGGTTCACGCAACAAACACATATTTTGAAAACACGAGCAACACACATGACACTCCGAACACATATTTTGAAGAAAGAAGAGAAGTCACAAGCCGTCACTGATGTGAACAATCTGAAATTTGCACTTACTAAACTAGAGAAAACAATACAAAAAATGCTTTAACAGAGACTTTGCATGAGTATTTAAACCAGCATATCAAGATCTAAGATAATAGTATGGTTAAAAACATTGGGTAAAAACTTTACCATTCATCTTAAATTTGACATTTGCATGTTATTGCCCATATGATCCTATTAATCTTGTCTGGTACGGGACAAATGATTTAAGCAAAGTATTATTCATACAGATGTGTTGTTTTATTGAATTTTGTTTGGTCTGTAGGCGAGTGAGGTGGAGCGTTTGACAACCTGGTACAGTCCACTGGGCGGTCAGGAGCTTCAGATATCTGCTGAACAATCTGTGGAAACCAGCATCGCTAACTGGAGATCGAAATACATCAGTCTGACAGAGAAACAGTGGAAGGACAATGTGAATCTGGCCTGGAGCATCGCACCCTATCTCGCCCTGCAATTACCAGCCAGGTGTCTCTGTCTGTCTATGTTTATCTCTGTGTGTTTGTGTCTTTAGATGTTCAAATAACACATGATGTCCTGGTTTAAAGATTCAAGAACACAGAAGCCATTTTTTCAGAAGTGACCCGTTTGGTTCGTCTTGATCCTGGAGCGGTCAGCGACATTCCTGAGGCTGTGAAGGTAAAAACCCAGAAATTATTACATCAAAAAATTACATTTAACTCATAGTCCTTTAATTGAGCGAGAGTAAAATGAGGTTGTGCGGTAATGTATGATCATCTGTTGGGAATTCGCTAAAAGATGTACTTTTATATTTAAATGTTTTTGGATAAATGACTGGGTACAAGACAGTTTAAAGTATTATCTATTACATCCTTATTTGTGACCCTGGACTAGTCAAAACTAGTCATGAGGGTCAATTTTTATACAGCTTTCCATTGATGTATGGTTTGTTAGGATAGGGCGATATTTGGCTGAGATACTACCATTTGAAAATCTGGAATCCGAGGGTGCAAAAAATCGAAATATTGAAAAAATCACCTTTAAAGTCGTTCAGATGAAGTCTTTAGCAACTACCCTGCAAAAAATGATTTTCAAGAAAAAATGTTTATATTATTTTTGTCTTGTTTTCAGTAAAATATCTAAAAATTCTTAAATTAAGATGTTTTTTCTTGATGAGCAAAACGACCCAAGAAAATAAGTCTAGTTTTTAGACCAAAAATATCTAAATATTTAAGTGATTTTGTGCATAAAACTAGCAAACAAATCTGCCAATGGGGTAAGCAAAAAATCTTGAAAAATTTTCTTAAACACCAAATTCAAGAAAAATGTAAGATTTTTGGCTGATTTTTTTTGCTTGTTTTATGCCCAAATCACTTAAATTTTATATTTTTGGTCTAGAAACTAGACTTATTTTCTTGGGTCGTTTTGCTCAAACATCTTAATTTAAGAATGTTTACATATTTTTACTAAAAACAAGACAAAAATACTAAGAATTTTTTTTCTTGAAAATCATTTTTTGCAGTGTACATCCACTCACTAATATACAGTTTTTATATATTTCCGGTAAGAAAATTACAGTATATCTTCATTTAACATAATCTTTACGTAACATTCTAATGATTTTTGGCATATTTTTTTTTATTTTGACCTATATAATGTATTTTTGGCTATTACTACAAATATACCCATGCTACTTAAAGGGATATTTCACCCAAAAATGTAAATAATGTTGTTAATGACTCACCCTCATGTCGTTTAAACCTGTAAGTCCTCCGTTCATCTTTGAAAACACAGTTTAAGATGTTTTATATTTAGTCCGAGAGCTTTCTGACCCTCCATTGAAAATCTATGTAGGGTATACTGTCCATGTCCAGAAAGGTAATTAAAACATCATCAAAATAGTCCAAGTGACATCAGTGGGTCAGTTGGAATTTGTTGAAGCATTGAAAATACATTTTGGTCAAAAAATTACAACTTTATTCAGCATTGTCTTCTCTCCCGTGTCTGTTGCGAATGCGCGTGCACAGTGACGCTGCCGACATACGACGCTGCTGACGTGTTATCCTCAGACATGTTTGTGAAGTTTTTTTGTTTTTCAAACGTATAGCGTGCGTCTCCCTCAGGCTGTAAACGAAGCAAAAAAAAGCTGGGGCGCACCATATAACACGTCAGCCGCGTCGTACGTCAGCAGCTTCACTGCAATCTCGTTCACGCGGTTCACAACAAATGCGTAGAAAAGACAATTTGTTATTTTTGGACCAAAATGCTTCAACAAATTCTAACTGACCCACTGATGTAACATAGACTACTTTGATGATGTTTTTACCGTACGTAGATTTTCAATGGAGGGTCAGAAAGCTCTCGGACTAAATCTAAAACATCTTAAACTGTGTTTCCGATGATGAACGGAGGTCTTACGAGTCATTAATGACATTATTTTCATTTTTGGGTGAACTATCCCTTTAAGATTGGTTTTGTGGTCACATTTTAAACCAGCCCTTCACTGGTAAGACCTCTAAATGTGTATTTGTCTTCAGTTTTTAGTGACGTGGCACACTATAGATGCTGATTCTCCGGAGTTGAGTCACATCTTGTGTTGGGCTCCAGCCGATCCTCCTACAGGACTGTCCTATTTCTCCAGCATGTATCCACCTCATCCACTGACGGCACAATACGCTGTTAAAGTCCTGCGCTCCTTTCCTCCTGTACGCTCATCTAAATCCATCACACCTGCTATTAAACATCCCTATTTAATGTCATTTTTAACTTGTCGTACTGAATGTAGGTTTCACTTTTTTCAACAGGATGCTATTCTCTTCTACATCCCTCAGATTGTTCAGGCTCTGCGCTATGACAAGGTATTTTTCTGTGTGTCGAAATCCAACTTACAGTTGAGGTCATACGTTTACATACACCTTGGGTGGAAAATGCTGAATTTTTGTTGTGTAGATGGGATACGTGAGAGAGTACATCCTATGGGCCGCCCAGAAGTCTCAGCTTCTCGCTCATCAGTTTATCTGGAACATGAAGACGAACATCTACACGGATGAAGAGGGACACCAGAAAGACCGTAAATAAATCATCTCCTTCACACCTGTTTGTCGATGCGTGGTATTCATGTCGTGTGTGTTTTATTTTTTCCAGCTGATATCGGTGAACTTCTTGAGCAGATGGTGGAGGAGATCACTGGATCTCTGTCCGGTCCAGCCAAAGATTTCTACCAGCGCGAGTTTGACTTTTTCAACAAGATCACCAACGTCTCAGCTATTATAAAGTACTTCTGATATCACTGAAATGTCTGTATTCGGTTACACTTTGATGATAAAATAAAAGTTTCTCTAATCTCTTCATTTATTTATCAGACCTATTCCTAAAGGAGATGAGCGCCGGCGAGCCTGTCTGAGAGCTCTGTCTGACATCAAAGTCCAGCCAGGTTGCAAGTCAGATTTCTCTATATTCTAAACATATGACAGTCTTTCCCTGTATAATAATTCGTCTAATAATTCGCGTTTGCTCTGCGTTTAGGTTGTTACCTGCCCAGTAACCCAGAGGCGATAGTCTTAGACATTGACTATAAATCCGGTACACCAATGCAGAGGTACAGTGAGCATTATCAGCCTACTTTTTACACCTGACATCTGGGTGATTCTCACGAAATCCAGACTTAGAAGGTGTCCAGCATCAGAATTTTTAAAAGCCCTTGAAGCCAATTTGTTCTGCACATATAAGATTAAGGTCTGAACTTACTATAATCATTATTTTTAAAGGTTTTTAAAAAATATTTACTATAGAATTCTTTATTCTTTATCAAAAAGTATCATTACCGCAACATGATATTACATTAAATATATGCATTTACAAACTCATGTTTTGGTAACGAGAACTAAAAAGTTGTCTAGGTACTACGACAAACAAAATTTAAACTTTTATCTGGAGAGAAAATATAAGAACTGCTTACCTGGTAGCCATCTTGAGTGTCACAGTCAATTATATCCCTTCAAACAATTTTTTTAAAATGTTAGTTCCTTGAAAATTGTTGCGGAGGATGAGAAAATTGGTCTTGGATAGATTTATATTCCTTATTATTGTCTCTACATTTACCAACGATCACCAAATACCACATGCTTCTTCACTGTAAATGTTTATAGTATAACATGCACTGAAGCTTTTTATTTTTTAGATTTTTTAATTGTAAATATTTCCATGTCAAAGAACCCAAATCCAGTCGTGGACACGTTGCGGTAATGAAAATGTTCCCCTTAAATGTGGAAAAAAACTAAATTGGTTTGTATGATGTCATTTGAAATCATGTGCAAAATAGTACATGAAGAGATGTTTGTAACTGTATGCTTCTTATTTTCATAGAATTTACTTTTTTTTTATCAAAATGTTTCTTGACACCTCATAAGTCTAATTTCGCGAGAATCACCCATCTGTCTGATGGGCTTCGCATGTCTCTTTATGTTTGTCATCACAGTGCTGCCAAAGCACCGTACTTGGCCAAATTCAAGGTGAAACGCTGTGGAGTGAGTGAGCTGGAGAAAGAGGGTACAGACACAATCACAAACATATTACATAGTTAATTGTATGATATTATGCACACATGTACTTGATAAAACATACAAAGGTAACTTATAAACACATGTATTGTGTTTGTGTAGGTTTACTGTGTCGATCAGATTCACTGGATGAAGCACGCAGTGAGGAAGACGCACAGAAGATCTGCTGGCAGGCGGCCATCTTTAAAGTAGGAGACGACTGTAGACAGGTGCGTAGACGTTTCATGTCTATCTCTTTCTAGATTAATGAAACGGCTCTTAAAATTACGGTACTGTACTGTTCTCTCTGTAGGACATGTTGGCTTTGCAGATCATTGGTCTTTTTAAGAACATCTTCCAGCTGGTCGGCTTGGATTTGTTCGTTTTTCCTTACAGGGTTGTGGCTACGGCACCAGGAGTGAGTTTGAATTTACATCAGAAATATGAAGTCTGTATGTTTAATGTATGAAAATGTGAAAGTATTTTTGCCTGTGGGAATGATTTTTAGCTTTTTTCTATTTAGTAGATGATGTTACAATTACAATAGCAGGTTTAAGGAAAACACCACCGTTTTTCAATATTTTACTATGTTTTTGCCTCAACTTAGACAAATTAAATGATTAGTCCATTTTCTTAGAAGGAGTCCAGATGGGTTACTCACCACCATGTCATCCAAAATGTTCAGTCGAGAAGAAATTGTGTTTTTTGAGGGGGGCATTCCACGATTTTTCTCATTTTGATGGGCTTTAGTGGGCCCCAGCACTAGGCAGTTTTAGTGCAGTTTAAAATTGCAATTTCGGGGGACTCTAAACGATCCCAAACGAGGCATAAGGGTCTTATCTAGCGAAACGATTGTCATTTTTGGCAAGAAAGGTAGTAAGATGCAGTTTTGAACCACAACTTCTCGTCTATCTTCGCTCCTGTGACGCACCAGCGCGACCTCACGTAATTGCATAATGCCGTGGAAAGGTTATATGTTACATTATGAAACGCACATTTGCGGACCATTTTAAACAATAAACTGACACAATGATATTAATTAGTGTCATTCGACATACAACAACGTCTGAACGGTCCTCTTTCTCCACAATTGTAAACACTGGTGCGTAGTTTTGCAATTGTCATCCTTGACCTCTTGACGTGATGACTTATTGCGTGGGGTTGCGCTGGCGCGTCACAGGATATAGAGATAGACGAGAAGTTGTGGTTTAAAAGTGCATATTTTTTATTTTTCTTGTCAAAAAGGACAATCGTTTCGCTAGATAAGACCCTTACGTTTGGGATTGTTTAGAGTTCTTTGAAACTCCGTTAAAACTGCAAGTTTAAACTGCATTAAATCTGTTACGTGTTGGGGTCCATTAAAGCCCATTAAAATGAGAAAAATCTTGGAATGTTTTCCTCAAAAAACATAATTTCTTATCGACTGAACAAAGAAAGACATCAACATTTTGGATGACATGGTGGTGAGTAAATTATCTGGATTTTTTTTAAGAAAATGGAGTAATCCTTTAATACATACCTATCTTTATTCAATGCATGCACTTAATCTTTGTACAGCGTGTCGTGAATGTGTTAGCATTTAGCCTAGCCCAATTCATTCCTTAGGATCCAAACAGGGATGAATTTAGAAGCCATGATCAAACACTTCCATGTTTTCCCTATTTAAAGACTGCTACATGAGTAGTTGGACGAGTAAGTATGGTGGCACAAAATAAAACATGGCGTTTTTTTAAGCGGATCAAACTTCCGTCAATATTTCTGCGCCCGAGGTCGAAGTGCTGCAAACTAAGTGCTCTTCCGCCATACAATATATTTCTCATTTTTTATCCACTTAAAAAATCGCCACGTTTTATGTTGTGCCACCATACTTACTCGTGTACCTACTCATGTAACAGTCTTTAAATAGAGAAAACAAGTGTTTGGTAGCTTCTAAATTCATCCCTGTTTGGATCCTAAGGAATGAATGGGGCTATAGGCTAAATGCTAACACATTCCCAACGCACTGTACGAAGATTAAGTGCACGCACTGAAAAAGATAGGTATGTATTAATTTGTCTAAATTGAGGTAAGAACATAGTAAAATATTGAAAAACTGTGTTGTTTTCCTTTAAAGATGCAATGTGTAACTGTTAGAAGGATCTGTTGACAGAAATGCAATATAATATACAGAACTATATTATTAGTGGTGTATAAAGACCTTACATAATGAACTGTATTGTTTTTATTACCTTATAATGAGCCGTTCGGAGTTCTCTTACATGGAGTCGCCATTTGGTTGACATTCACAGCTAGATGCCGCTAAAACACAACTACACACAACCTACACAAAATAAATATTAAATGATATAAAATCATATAAATCTTGCGTTTATTCTGCAGTGTGGAGTCATTGAATGCATCCCAGACTGTAAGTCCAGAGATCAGCTGGGTCGACAGACAGATTTTGGAATGTACGATTATTTCCGCAACCAATATGGAGACGAATCCACACTTGCATTCCAGAAGGTGGGAAAATCCACAAGGTGTCTTGTATTTCAAAACCATATTTAGTGCTGCTCATCCTTTATGTATTTATTTCTCTCTTAGGCGAGGTATAACTTCATCAGGAGTATGGCTGCGTACAGTCTGTTACTCTTTCTGCTCCAGATTAAAGACAGACACAATGGCAACATCATGTTGGACAGACAAGGACATCTCATTCACATCGGTGAGATCTTACCCACATCACAAAAGATCATTCAGCTACACAAACACAACATACACAGATCTGTAATGGTGCTTTTCCATCGCATAGCACCCCACGGTTTGGTTTGGGTCGGGTCAGCTCACCTCACTTTGGCTTGGTTAGCTTTTTCCTTGAGTTAGTATCACTTCGGAGTGGGAGGGATTGAAGGCGTGTCGTTATATTTGCACTGCCTACTGCTGTGAGAGCATACAAGTGAGAGCGTTGTTTTACATTCCCATACATTTATTTATTTATCAGTCTGCCACAAAATTAAAATTGACCACCACAAATAGATGTTTGCACATCGCATTTATCACTACCTCTGTCTTACATGACAGTTTCTGTACAAACATCTGTGGTGTCGGTCGACGCGCTCCGCTGAACCTTAACCCATTAATTGGCGCTGTCCTGTGAGCGGGACACCTACGTTTATTTCAATATTTTCTATGTAAATGTTAATCTATCACGACAAACTATATATTGTTGGAAAGGTCTAAGAATGTAGTTTTCATATTTCAAAACCTTTTAGCAGTAATAATAATGCAGTAACTGTAATTTATTCATTTGTGACACAAGTATGCAGCAAACCTCAAAGCAAACCAGCACAAACCTCAGTTTTTTGACAATTTTATGTATTAAAAATTATACTATATTGCATTTTTATTTATTACA
Source organism: Misgurnus anguillicaudatus (assembly GCF_027580225.2). Classification (NCBI taxonomy): domain Eukaryota; kingdom Metazoa; phylum Chordata; class Actinopteri; order Cypriniformes; family Cobitidae; genus Misgurnus; species Misgurnus anguillicaudatus. The sequence goes on along the minus strand of NC_073341.2, from coordinate 35,233,099 downwards.
AATAAATGTAAACTGCTTTAAAAAAAATTAATACTTTCACCTCCAGACACTTCTCTAAAAAACGTTGAAGTGTCTTCTTTAAAACCAAAAATTACCAAAATTAAAACCAAAATTAAAAAAAAAAACCCGCCAGAGTTATATTAATTTAAAGGTGTATATCACCTTTTCACCAACCCCCCACTCAAAAAGGGCTGCGCCAGTTAAAGGGTTAAGTTGCATTTAAGCATATATGCGGACGTGCACGTCACAAATGTGCCGCCACAAACTGCAAGTCTGGAAAAAAACTGTTATGGTGTCCCTGATTCTCAACCTGTGGATGTTTTTCATCGCTAAAAGGGAGTTTAGGAACTTACAGCAAAGCACATATGACAACAAGTTTACTCGAGACAATGCAAGCTAGCATACAGGTAAAGCTAATCTTTTACATTATAGCGATGACGCTGGTAGTGACGATTCTCTCAGACCAATCAGTGATCTACAGTCTTTTCGCGTCACGTTTGATATCAGCTTGGGTCGCTTGGAACCCCAACCGAGGTGGTACTAAAAAAAGTATTGGGTACTACGTACTGCACCCAGTGGAAAGCCCTCAAAAGTAAGCTGACCCAAACCAAACCGTGGGGTACTACGGAAAAGCGCCATAAAGTTCTTAAAATCCTCATCATCCTTAAGCTTCATGAGCTTGGATGTTATTTAAATATCTCACAAATAAAATTCATCTCAAATCTTTTGCACATAAACTCATCATAAACATATCTCATGTCTGTCTGCCTGCCTGAGTTTGTTTGTGTGTCCTCTACAGATTTCGGCTTCATGTTTGAAAGTTCCCCAGGTGGGAATCTGGGCTGGGAGCCGGACATCAAACTGACGGATGAGATGGTGATGATCATGGGGGGGAAGATGGAGGCCACGCCCTTCAAATGGTTCATGGAGATGTGTGTGCGCGGGTACCTGGCCGTCAGGTGAAGTGTGTTTGTGTTTTGAACAGGGTTAATGTGTTAGAAACAGAGAGACTAAATTGACTTCTGATGTGCTGCCAGGCCGTACATGGATGCTGTGGTTGCCTTGGTAACGCTGATGTTGGATACAGGCCTGCCCTGCTTCCGTGGTCAAACCATCAAACTACTTAAGTGAGTTCGCGCAACAAATCTCTGTTTTACATTCAGATGCAGGAAGGATGTGGTTGTATTATAATTCATCTAATGAAAGTAATAAAAACATTAAAATAAAAAAATGGCATGAGAGATTCCGGTATTTGGATAAACAGCAGTAAATCAAACACTTGATAGTTTTGAAATGACTGTGGCAGATAACAGTAATTTAGTGTTGTTTGTGTTGTAGGCAGCGTTTTAATCCTGGAGTCAGTGAGAAAGAAGCAGCAGCTTTTATCATTAAAGTTATACAAAACTGCTTTCTGAGTAGCAGGTTAGTTTCTCTCTTTTCTCTCACTTTTTTACATACACACATTTAACATGCTAATATAATAAAAGTGTGGTAACAAAAATAAATATTTGTTTCAGGAGCAAAACCTATGATATGATCCAGTACTACCAAAACCAGATTCCATACTGAAGACCATTGTGTATGTGTTTATGTCTGTGTGTGCACATACGTGTGTGTGCATGAGAGAGAGCTTGCGCGCGTGTGTGTGTGTGAGAGAGAGAGAAAGAGAGCGAGAGAGAGAGAGATTGCATGTGTGTGTATACAAATCTTATTTCTCTCTTTCAGCCTGATACTTTATGAGCTTCAAATATTTTCGCATGGATAAATACTATCAGCAGTATTTGATCATATTCTAAAAAATTTTTTTTTAATGTTGTTTTATCGTTCAGTCGTTTTACTGCATGAATGGAGTTCAGTTAAACACTGCAAATATTACTAAACCAGATTGTGCAAGTGTTGTTTTTCTGTGTTTCAGACAACAGTTGTTAATTTAGTAACTATATAACGTGACTGGACTCAAGACAGATGTATTATTTTATAGCTCCAGGTGACATTTTAGAAATGGTACAGGTGACAAACTCACATTAAATGAACCATTCACCCAAAATTACAATTCTGTTATTATTTTATTTTTCCATGAAACATAAAATGAAAGAATAAAAAAGTGTTACATAGTCCTCTCGACACCTTTAATAAATACTATAGTGACCATGTGTGTCAAGCTCCAGAAATGACAAAACATTAAAGTGTCATAATGTACTCGTGTGCTATAGATGTATCATTTAGCATATTAAATAATTATGTAGGCGACTATTAATCTTCTTCTACCATGAACAGTTTAAATGAGCTCCAGAACTAAATAATTGAATAAATTATTCCTAAATTAAAACTATATTTTTTCATTATATTTAAGAAAGTTATGTGAGGTTTTAAAACCATAAGAAAAATATTTTTGAGTTTAAAGCACAAAAAAGAGTAATTCTGTTGTTTGAATAATTTTTGATCAGACTTTAACATTTTTTTAATCTTTAGGTCACATGACTTCCGATCAATCACTGCTAATGACTGCTTGTTTTTGTAGTACACATTTATTGATTAGTTAACTGCAGTAAAACTAATGTCTGTAAACTTGTTTGCACTGTTACTTGTGTATTTATTCTGTCTGTGGTATTAAATTGAATAAATTTAGCCTCTATTAATTCTTCATGTGTACACATGGTTATTTATTTTAGTATATACTAAAGATGACTAAACCTAAAACTGAATCAGTGAGAAATTTGAACTTTGCATGTAAGGATAATGCTAAATGTTCTTGTCCTAAAATATGTCCAGAGGGTTTTATTTTGTTTGTTCAAAACTTTTATATGAAGGACATTGGAGTGATGCAATCACATACAAACCCTGTTGTTTCCAATCTAACCACCAGATGTCTCTCTCAGCTTTAATAATATGTAACATTCCTACAAGTCTTATGAAATTTGCCATTTATTCATTTGTTTCATGTTTGAAGAGAACAAGGTAATTATATAATATTGTTTTATAAACCTAAGCATATGGAATGACGCACTCTCTGTTCATTCAAAACTATTATAGTTATAGGTTTAAAAGTAAGTATGCATTTTATCTAACTGAATCACATTTCACAAAGACAAAAAATTATATTGCATTTTTTAAAGTTTAACATTTGACCCTTTTAGTGTTGGTAAACATTGTTAGTTTTTTTTGTTGGGCGGAGTTTAGGTGAAGGCACTGAACGCTTAAAGGCGGGTGCATGCATTTTGAAAAACACTTTGTAAAAGGGAGTCGGGCGACTACCAAACACACTTGTAGCCAATCAGCAGTAAGGGGCGTGTCTACTACCGACATTGTTGTCTGGGTTGCGTATGTGTGGGGCGGGTCTATCAAAAGAAGGTTCCGATATTATAGGGGTTGGGGCGTGTTTGTTTAGGTGATTTCAAATGTCAGCATTGGCTTTCAGAGATCATGCACCCTGCCTTTAACACTAGCTAAACAAATATACATTGTTTGTTACATTTGTTTGCTAACACTATACCATAAGGTTGTATATGTTAACATTTTTAAATGATTAGCTAACATGAACCAACAATATGCGATAGTTTTTCATCAGTTATTCATCATTTATTCAACAACATATTGTTAATAGAGTTATGGCCAATCATGCTCATGGTGCATTAACTAATGTTAACAGTTAAAACTTTTCCTTTTAATAATATTTTATTAGTAAATGCTAAAATTAACATTAACTAAGATTAATATCTGTTGTTGAAGTATTGTTCAGTGTTAACAGTGCTCGAATTGAATCAAGGGGGTCCCCACCATAAACAGCAAACCCAAAATGGCAACACATTATTACCTTTAAAGAGGACATATAATGAAAATCTGATTTTTTCTATGTTTAAGTGCTATAATTGAGTCTCCAGGGCTTCTATCAGGCTAGAAAATGTGAAAAAGATCAACACAGTAACTTAGTTTAGGTAAACTATTCTCTGCAAGCATGAGAAAAAATAGGTCATTGAAATTTGGCTCCCCTTGTGATGTCAGAAGGGGATAATACTGCCACTTAATCTGCACTATCCAACCACGGCTTTGCCATTTAGTGCAGACTAGAGATCAGCTCATTTGCATTTTAAAGGACACACCCAAAACGGCACATTTTTGCTCACGCCTACAGTGGCAATTTTAACATGTTATAATAAATTATCTATATAGTATTTTGAACTAAAACTTTACATATGTACTCAGGGGACACCAAAGATTTATTTGACATCTTAAAAAAGTCTTGTGAAATGTCCCCTTTAAATACAACTGTATGATTTTTGTAATACCCCAAAATATTTTGCATCAAGGCTGGAAAATAATTTATAATCATTTTAAAATATAAAGTTTCACTGTGAATCAATGTGGTTGGCCTTTTGGTGGTGTTGTTGATTATTTAACAAGTGCAGGTGCAGGTTAGCCTACATTATTATAGGTGGGGCAAGTTGCTTGTTTTATTAGTCACTTAGTAGACTATTTATTTAACAATTTTACTTAAAACACATGCTTCATTAGGCAAAAAAGCTGTACAAATTATTTGAACTTACATCAGTTTATGAGGCAAGTGATAAGAAAGACATCCAGTCGATGATGAGAAAATCCTTTTGCTCTCTTGAAAAATGTGTTTTTATACTCAGGTGAGCTAAACCTTTAGAAATATGTCTATATAATTTGTCAGACTACAGACACAATAACATTAGCCTATATAGTTCATGCTGGACAAACAAAGGTGCCTTAGGCTATAAAACTAGGATGCTGTGGTTGCCTTGGTAACACTTATGTAAGATGCTTTAATGGTCAGACCTCTCAACCAGCTCAGGTGAGTTTTGAAGTTACTGTGGCCTTTTCTATTATATTAATATCATCAGATCAAACGCTAGAAGGCGCTGTGCCTTTTATATATTTTTTTATTTCTGCAGTCTCAGATCATCTTGTGAAGTCTGTAGTGTCAGCATCAGATAGGACGACCAGACTATTACTGACACAAAGCCCTTGTTAAAACATGGCTGTAGCATAATGAATTAAAGTAGTGTAAGACGTTGAAGCAGGTAAAGGGGCACGTAGAAATGCCATAGTAAGGCAAACACTATGTTTTTTTTTGTTTTGTGATGCAAATACATCTGAGCGACATTTGGCTTATTAGTCCATTTAAGAGATTTTAAACTCAATTTTGACCAAATGTGCATTAACTGTGGTTGCCTTTGTCTGTACGTTTGGTCCATTAGTATTATGTATTTTATGTTTGTCATGGAAGATCTAGCCTATCATGGAAGATCTGACCTACTATTTATTTATTTATTTTTTTGTAAATTTTGATTTGATTTATTAGACAACAAGTGAAAGGATAACACAATAAAGTTCAAAAACAACTTAAATTAACTTATATTAACTCTTCACAAACCCAAATTTTAAAATAGTATGTTGAAATGACTTGCACAGTCATTTTTTAAACATAAAAATGTAAGTCAGCAAGGATGTTTTACATTGTAGGTCTATCTGTGACAACTAGACCCTGTCTCCTTCATATCTATCTTTGGTTTTGTGTTATCTTTGGTTTTTGGCAGAAAATCAGTTTTTTCTCCTCTTAAAACTGCGCGTCCTTTCACGCTGGGTTTAGTAGAGCTGATCGCGCGCACACTCACGCAAGCGCACACTCTCCGATGGTCGCGCAACAGTCGCGCGGCAGGGAATGCGCACAGCTCGAGCAACAGCAAATGCAGCTCAAACACAACAGTAGACGGTCATTTCCGAGTCTCTTCTGTTCGTTTAATGTGTCCTAGAAAGATCGAATCAACCAAGTCTTTCATTTAATGCCGGGCAGATGTTTTTATTCCGGATCAAAGCTCTCAGCGGATCGGCTCGAATCACAGGTGAGTGAATCCGACTGTCTGCGTCCATAATGAGGTAAAACACGGACCTAACCGTAGACATTTATTTGCACATACACATACAGTCTTTTTAGGAATAATGTTGGAAATGGCTCCATGTAGCCTACAGTATATATGTGAACTGTTTATATTCCGTTTTTGATATATCATTGCGATTCTCGCTCTCACCAGAGCTCGAGGAAAAACTGGCACATCTGATTCTGGATGTGATGCTCTGATGAGATTCTGATGAACAGATCTCATAAAATCAGGACAAGAGAAATCTGGTGTCCATATGGAGAAGAGCGAGATCATTTGATGGTAAATGAGGATGAAAGGAGATGTGGCCGTGTAAACGGACCTCAGACGGATGTCTGTCTTTGACTGGAATTAAACATAAGGGATTTCATTGCAAACGAGATCGTTTATATCACACGAGCTTCTGCGCGGTGCGGTTTGTGCGCACATGGGTTTATTATGGGATTATTAAAGGGGGAGACACACAAGGAATGACCTCGATATTATACAGAAGGATGTGTGTTGGAAAAATGCGCATAAAATGACAGAGACAAAGAATCCTTTGGTCAAAGCTGAACATCAGCAGATCTCTTCAGTTATTGATCACACTGATACAGGATCAGTCACGGGGACCAGTGAGCTATGTTTGACCTGCTGGATTCTCTCTTTCTGTCAGTCTATCATGTATATCTGTACCTGTCTGATATGAAGTGTTTCTGCCTATATGGTTACAATAAATGCACGTGGCTAACTCTATGATCAAAACCTTTATTGCAGCTTAAAAAAATGAAATGTATTTGACCGTGTTTAATAAATCTGTCTACAAACAATACTGCATACAGGAATAATTAAGACACATTATTATCATTACTTCAAGTCTTTATCTTATTACATTCATTTTGGTTTTGTGTCTATTTCATGCTATATTTTCTGACTCTTTTTTCCGGTTCATTACTTTACAGTAATTAAGCAGAACCCATAATGAGATTGTGACTACAGAAGCTGGGAGCTTTGTCAGAGATCTGATCTGGACCTGATAAACTGGACCTTAGGACCAACCTCCAGAGCCCTGTTATCTGATCATCTCTACCAACACTTCTGTCTGTTTATATCACATCTGCTCTTTCTGGATCATAGATAATTCTTGAAGGAGGAGTATTGTGGATACCATGATTACTTCCAGAACAGGAATATTAGAGACTAATCTCATTTTTTTAAGCGAACTCGATTACAGTGATGAATTTCTCTATAGCGAGTGAAACAGCCCCTTGTTCGTTTTTCTACGGGATGTGTGGTGACCTCTTCAGCATGCGGTGACATTCAGATTGTGTTTTCATTCTTTCTACTGTTTCTGTGGATGGTGGACCTTAAATGAACTGAAAATATTTGTTCGAGTTATTAATAATAATAAATAAGAGACCATCATTATTGCTCCTGGAATATTTGCTTATATTGGGATAAAAATCCGTTCTGTTTTCTGCTGGATCAATCGATGGCTCGTCCTGGCTCTGGTGTTTTGGTGTCGATGGGAGGGGGACTGGGGTACTCTCCCAGCATGGCCAGAGTGGTGGTCTGGGAATGGTTAAATGAACATGGCCGCTGGAGGCCTTACACCGCCGCAGTCTGTCATCATATCGAGAACGTGCTGAAGGGAGATGCGCGTGGAACCGTCATACTGGGGCAGGTGGAGGCTCAGCTCACGCCTTATGTCATAGACCTGCAGTCCATGCATCAGTTCAGACAGGACACAGGTAAGACAACACACACACACAAGATGCATTTGAACTCAATCACATTTGAATCACAAAGCATTCCTCTCATCTGAATGGATAATCCCATTCAAAACTCATTCCAATGGTTGTTGTCCTTGTGTGCACTGAAAGTCAAACTGTCATTGCCTTATTTCTGATGAAAATGTATCTGTAAATTCTGCCCTAGTGTAAACTTATTACCTAATAGTACTCAGTAGTAAGCAGAACTTAACTTTTTTTTAAACAACAGAGATCTATGTATGTATAAAACTTCATACTTCTTTAAGGTGTCCAGATGGATTCTCGCAATTTGATGTATGTTCGTGTTCCTACCTAACTGTTTGAATATATAATTTTGTTTATGATGTGTAGTACAGTATGGTGATGTATCTGCGGGTTTAGCTGCTGGTTGCTAAGGTCGTATTGACATGGTTCAACCCTGCGGTCATTACTAAAAATAGTAAGAGAAAATTACAAGACCAGAAATCTGCATTCCCATACCCTTGATTTATGTGGGATACATTCGTAGAAGCGTTTCATACCAAACTCTATATCTGCATGATGTTGGGATGCTCTGAGAGGTTGCTGTGGTGTTGCTACTGTATGTGGTTGCTAAGGTACTCTGAGTGAGTGATACAGTTGCTATGGTGTTTAGATGGTTGTTTGTGTGGTTTGATTGAAGTTTTATTGACTTTCTCTTCTTAACAGCCATAGCATTTTTCTGTATACAAACAAAGGGGTTGTTCAAATTAATATGAGCGATGTTAATATGTCAATGTATGATGTACAATAGTTAACACTATTGAATGATTGTAAAATGAAAGATGAGTGTGTGTTTAATGTAAACCAGAGACAGTGAGATTGTGTGTCTTGTGTTTAATCTCTTGTCAGACCGAATTGATCTGTGTTTGTCTCAGGAGAGTGACTGTGGTTTGATTATACCGCGGTAAAGCTTCTCCTCTTACTCGTCTCACACACAGAAAGATTTTGAAACGCTACATGATACCTGATCTTGTACTCAAGGGTTGTGGGTACAGTGTGAAAGTCCAATCATTAGCTTTTAAATATAAATGATAGATCTGTTGAGTTTTAAATGGCTGGCTTCCTTTTAGAAACTAAAAGATTGAACGTGAGTGAATCACATTTATCCCTCCTTACTAAGACGGATAAAAATGAATAAAAACTATATGAGGAGCTCAGATGCAAAATCCGTTAAATGCCACCTTTGTCAAAAATGAGATAATGCACATTATTCAGTTCGCCGCCATGTTGATTCCAAACAGAGGCTGTGAAGGTCTGAGGGATAAACGTCCAGAGTGTGCACTTTAAACTAAAGGAGCACCGATATATCAGCCGATGATGCTTGCTATGCTTCTCAATGAATTACGGTGAAATGCCGCTACATCCAAAAGCCAGAGGGCGCTCCCGTGCAGAAACTCAATATGCGCTGTAGACGAAAAACCATACAAACACAGCTATGACACGCAGCTCCAGGAAATGGCTCCAGGAAATGACCAGCATCCCGATACAAAACATCAGGATTAAAGCGCACACTTTGGAAATCCATCCCGCACAGCCTCAGTTTGGAATCAACATGGCACCAGGCTAAATGAGGCGTATAATAATAACTGAATGCTCTTAGAATACAGGCTTGTTGGCAGAATCCATTACAGGGGACATTTCACAAGACTTTTTGATCATGTCAAATAAATCTTTGGTGTCCCCATGTGAATTTCTAGCTCAGAATACCGCATAGATAATTTATTATAACATGTTCAAATTACCAAAAATTTGCTGTTTTAAATGCAAATGAGCTGATCTCTGCACTAAATATCGGTGTTGTGGTTGGATAGTGCAGATTAAGGGGAGGTATTATCCCCTTCTGACATCACAAGGGGAGCTAAATATCAACGACTTACATTTAGGGCTGTAACGATATATCGTGTGTCCCATTAAAAAGACCTGTCTAAACTCGAATCTGCATCGCGATTCTGTGTTTCATGCACAGCTTGTGCGTGTACTATGGCGTTTTGGTCAGTAAGAAGTCCGTTATTAATCTCAAATCATTATAAGTCGTTTATAACGTGCATTTAAAAAAGCAACAGTCGTTAAACAAAATCATTCAAAATATTCTTTATTATCATGAAAATACCTGAAACAATCTGAAGAACGGCGATATGCATATTCCTGTAGACATTTCCTGGAATAGGGTTCGTAATGCTACTTCTTCTGTGGCACAAAGGGAGTTTCTGCACGAGAGCGCCCCCTGGCTTTTGGATGTGGCGGCATTTCACCGTAATTCATTCAAATTAATTCATTGAGAAAAAAAAGCATTTGCACGATAAATCGTTACAGCCCTATTTCACATGCTTGCAGAGAATGGTTTTAAGTTACTGGGTTGATCTTTTTCACATTTTCTAGGATGACATAAGCACTGAGGACCCAATTATAGCACTTAAACATGAAAAAAGTGGGATTTTCATGATATGTCCCCTTTAAGAGTCTGATAAGAATTAAGATGTCAGACACACTTACAATTCATACAAAGTTTCAGTGGAAAACCACAAATATAATGTTATTCACACCAAAACTGCATATCAAGATGAGCATCGAAACAATTTGTTCATTGTGTAAGATTTTTGCCAGAGCAGCCTGTGATGTAGCTGTGTAAAGGTTATGAGTTTAATGTGAGGGGTTTTATGGCTCAGCAGATTTATTATGACACAATCAACACTTTGTGGGTGGGTTTAATGCAGTCATCTGTAAATGTGTGTTGGACAGGTGTTATGGTTACTGTCGTGTGCAATCAGATAAACAGATTGTCTCTGCATGCATGCATTCACTTTACCTTTCTTTTTTGGGCAGTGCAGATTACCTCAGGGTCGGCAAGGTTTTACACATCTCTGTTTAACCGTGAGAAACTTATCAGAGCTGATGTATGTGCATTTCCAAGGCTCTTTGCATGTGGTTGTGTGGTTACAGATGTGTGTGCGTGCGCTTTGAATACATGCTTATGTCTACTGTATGCTTGTGGGAGTTTTTTTTTTCTTATTGTGGGAAGTTTACGTGCTTGGTGTCTCATAGCTGTAGATGCTTTAGTGAAGATAAAACTGATCTGTGTTTGTGATGGATTATAAGTGAAACATCAGCAGTTTCCCATGAAACATACTGACATCAGAACAGAGATGTTTCTTTATAAGTAATAAGTGGGCGAAAAAGCTGCTAAAAATGTATCACTGATTATTTATATTTGCTTTTACTGCTTGACTTAGAAATAAAGGGTGGAGCAACAATTAAAGAGGATTTTATTGGGTTGAATATTTATACAGTTGTTTCAGTATGCTTTATTTATTATTGTGGTGTCTTGTAGGGGTGGGCGGTATGACCAAAAATCCATTTCACGGAATGAGTCATTTTATTTCACGGTATTTATGTTTTATAGCTTTATGTTTATATTGTTTTTGGAATATACAAATGTGCAGAAATGTCTCACTCACTAATAAGCTTTTAACTAAATGCTCACCGCAGTTTAAAAAATATAATAAGTTAAAGTGAAAATACATTAAAGGTGCTATGAGGGAATGATCATAGAGTCTTTATTCTTGCGGATGCATTGAGAGACATCTGCACATGAGAGAGCTAAGGAGAGACCCGTGGTGGATTCACCTGTGCTTATTATGAGATTACAGAAATGACTTGTGTTAGCCACGCCCACTTATTTACATTCCACATAATAGAAAAATATTTACGTCTGACATTTTATATGTTGTTTATTTAACTAAGTTCAGGAGGAGCATGGTCATGTGATACAACCAATCAGTGCAAAGAGGTGCCTATAAATAGCTGTCCCTCACCTCTGTCCCAAGACAGTTTTTGCAGCATTTGGCCCTGCTCATGTGTTGTCACATCCGATTTGAGTGCTGTCCGTCAACAAGCCTCTCGAGCCCGCCACTACTTGCCCAAGGAGCAATTCTCACAAAATTATACTTGTGAGGTGTCATGAAACATTTTGATTATAAAAGTAAATACTATCAAAATAAGAAGCATACAGTTATAAACATCTCTTCATGTACTATTTTGCACATGATTTCAAATGACATCATACAAACCAATTTTGTAGTTTTTTCCACATTTAAGAGGAAAATTTTCATTATTGCAACGTGTCCATGACTGGATTTGGGTTGTTTGACATGGAAATATTTATAATTAAAAATCTAAAAAATAAAAAGCTTCAGTTTATGTTATATTATAAACATTAACAGTAAAGAAACGTGTGGTATTTGGTGATCACTGGTAAATGTAGAGACAATAATAAGGAATATAAATGTTTCCAAGACCAATTTTCTCATCCTCCGCAACAATTTTCAATCAATTTTTAAGCCCTCAAGGAACATTTTCAAAAAAAAAAAAAATAGTTTGAAGGGACATAATTGACTGTGACACTCAAGATGGCTACCAGGTAAGCAGTTCTTATTTTTTCTCTCCAGAGAAACATGAGTTTGTAAATGCATATATTTAAGTAATATCATGTTGTGGTAATGATAATTTTTAATAATGGTAATCTAAAAAATGTAAATCATTCAATAGGAAATATTTTTTAAATCCTCTAAAAATAATGGTTATAGTAAGTTCAGACCTTAATCTTATATGTGCAAAAACATTGGCTTCAAGGCAAAATTCTGATGCTGGACACCTTCTAAATTTGGATTTCGTGAGAATCACCCAGACGAACACTAGTGATCTTCGGTTCTTGAACGAATCGTTTCTCAGGAAGTAACTGGTCGAGGCGGTTCGCAAATCGAACTGAATCAAACTTTAGTTACGGGAATAGGTTCTGAGTTGAAGACGCTGGACGCACAGCCGAAATAGCATGTCAGACTCAAAAAGAACCGAATTAGCCGGTTAACCAACTGTCTGAGTTTGTTGAAGATTGATGAGGATACTGACGAATGGGAATTGCTAACGCTGCATTTGTATCACCGCAAAGAGCCTGATGCGCAACGTTTTTTTGTTTTATTCGTTTCTTGATATGCTTGTTTCAGTTAAAAGCTACATTTTTATTTTTATTTTAGTACGATTTATTGTGCATGCAAATCATATTTTAGTTGTTTAAGGAACACCAATGAGTTAAAAGACATTAAGTTTATTCATTCTTTATACTTAGTATACTAGTATACTGTAATGTGTGCTGTAGGTGCCAAACTTTTAGCAATCTTATCCAAGTTGTACTTTAGGCTTGTCAAACTGGTCAGTCAACTAGATGAATAAGACACCAAAACGACTAGATTAACTTGACAAAAGACTACACAATAAACGTGACTTGAAACTTAACTTTGACTCACTTGACGAGACATGGTTTTAACTAGGGATGCTCCGATCGATCGAACGATAATGGTGAAATGCCACTACATCCAAAAGCCAGAGGGCGCTCTTGTGCAGAAACTCCAGACGAAGAACCATAGACACGCAGCTATGACACGCAGCTTCAGGAAATGGCTTAAGGATGTATTTATATTGCTGTTCTTCAAACCTTTTCAGGTATTTTCATGATAATAAAGAATATTTATAATGTTTATGTTTGACGAGTGTTGCTTTTTCAAATGCATGTTATAAACGACTCAAACGAACAGCGATTTCAGATCGATAAGGACTTACTGATCAAAAGCCGTAGTACATGAAATAGCTGTGAATAAGTTTGGCTGTCCGATTCAGAATAGTGATCAGCCACGTTTTTTTTGTGGATATCGGCATTGATCGGTGCACCCCTAGTTTTAACAATGAGTACAAAACGAACGACCACAGGACAGCAAACACAAGGGCATTAAATAAGGGAGAAAATCAAGAGGGGAACAGGTGACATGAATGAAACAACAACAATGCGATTAACGAAGAGACGAGGGGGCGGGGTCAGGACATGAGACCGAAAGCACATGGCCTGAATAAACAAAGCCAGTGCCTTCACACAAAACGTGGGACTGCTATGACAGTTTCCACTCCAGCCCATTGAGAGGAATCATTGAAGAAGAACTGATAAAAGCGTTGAAATTAGCACTAATTTTCCCACTTTCCATTGGTTTTTACGTTTACACTTTTTTGGGAATGTTCTTCTGGCTGCTGTCTGTCATTACGTGGTATTTTTGGGGAGTACTACTACTACTACTGTACTGTATGCGAACTCGTGAATTCATGGTAGCGGTATACACCGCCATACTGCTCAGCCCTAGTGTATCATTATTATGCACACTGAAGTATTTTAAAAGAGTTAACCTGTAAATGGTGATGGAGGACACCTCTGTCTTTCTTTCTTTGCTCAGCACTTTTCTTATCTTGACTGACGGAGTGAATAATATCAGCCAGATGCTTTTTGGCAGCAGCGGCCCATGCGGCTGAATCACACTTTTTTGTATCATACAGACACGGTTACCTCTTTTCTCATTAAGAATGACAGCCAAATATGCTGTTAGAGAGAATCAAGTCTCCTCTGAGGTCTGAAGGTGAATTTTGATCAAGCATAAGTAGCATGTAGCATAAACAGAGTTATGCTGAGTTTACACCAACCGCGTTTCAGGCGTCAAAATCGCGTCTACCGCACCTAGTTTGCCGCTTGAACACTTTGAATGCATTCGTGCATGTAGAGCGAAGTAGACTGGTGGAAAAAGCAAGCATTTGACGCGTGTCAGAGGCAAAGTCCGCTTCTTGTGGGAGGGGCAACTGCTATGCGGTTGTCTGTTTGCAAGATGATTGATGTTCATTGTGCATTTATAGAGAGAGTTACCGGTTTGTATTTGGTAACTTTACTATAAGGGAAAATAAACAGCGTGCGTTGATAAAGGTCACGTGACTCAAAAGTGAAATGTGTATTACAACTTACCAGGTTGCCTGATGTCCTCACTGACACTCTTCCAAGCGAGGTCCTTTTTATTCCTGTCTCTATATAAATAAGAACTTGTGTCGTATAGCTCCGGGTGACTGCTCACGGACAATATCAAGCGTTCCTTCAGGTTGAATCAGTGACTCCGGGCGGGCTGCCTCCACAGCAGCAAGCAGGCTCCTGATTGGTTAACGCAGTGTGAAATTTCCGCCGAAGTTAAAATTTTTCAACTCGGGCGTCAGCTGGCAATTCGCGTCAAACACAAAATGCACAAAAACGCCTCATCCGCGCAGCGGGACCTCCTAATGCGGCTTTCACATAGGAAGCGGTGTGCGCTGCGCCGCTTGTGCTCTGCTGGCCAGACCCCATTTTGTTTGGACGATCGGTTTCTATTGGCCGCGCGGGTAATCATCACAGAGCCAACACAAAAGTTAAACTATTTTGAACTTTGACCGCGGCGTGAGCGCAAGCTGCGCTCGCTGCGCCCGGGTATTGCTAGACGCAACAACAAACCGCCCTCGTGCGGCGAAAGCCATTGAAATGAATGGGTTTCATAGCGCAGCACAGCGCGCACCGCGTCCTATGTGAAAGACGCATGAAGCGCGTCAACGCGTCTTCACATTGACTTAACATTGAAATCACTCGCGCTTCACGCCTTTACCGCGGTTGGTGTAAACACAGCATTAAAAGGAATACAGTATAGATTTTTACACTTTCTGAAGAGAAGAGTTTAACTGTAAAAAAAAACAATGGCAGAACGTCAGGGCATTACTCTGCAGGATGCTTTTTTGGTCGGTCGCTCTCTAACCCAAATTATTATCCCTGTGAACAGGAAGTCCTGATCACCCAAATTCGATTTTGTCTGTAAGGTCCTTTGCCGATCCCGCTACCCTATTTCCACCCAATGCTTTCCTGTCTAATTTCCACTAACCTGTCTAAATAAGGGCACAAAAACAAAAAACAGGAAGTCGCGATCGGCTTTACTATTGTGACTTATTTCTGAGTGAAACGGAATGTCACATGGAATATAGCGGGCGTGGCTTGTGTTGTTTGGATATAGAAAACTAGGCGTTTAATTTAGAAATGGAATCACAGCAGACTGAGAGTTGGAGGGGGCGGAGTTAACGGATGCTCACGCCCAAGCTATCTCGGTGACATCATCAGAGATGGATTGTGGCAAGAGAGTGGAAGTTCATTTTCAGAGTTTGTTTTTTAAGTTTATGAGGGCACATGAATAAAAAAAATTATTATTACCCACATGGATAAATTGTTTCTGATGAACACTATTCCATAAAAAATAAGAATAGCCAGATTTGATTTAATGGGGACTTTAAACAAACCATCTTATATGATATTCTGACTCAGGTCTTTTATTCAATGTAAATCTATGGGATATTTTTCAACAATTTAATGCAACCCAGCTAAATTACAGGCTCCACCCACAGATTGTTTTGTAGGCTCCACCCACATATGTTGTATGAGAAAAGTGTAGGCGTTAATCTCAGTTGTGTTATCATGGGGGTTTTTTGCAGAAAGTATGCGTGACTGCGAGTTTGTGCATATGTTTGTGTGCATGTGTTTCAGTGTGTGGGGGGATAATGTGTTTGTTGGTTTTATATTGCAGGAAATACACAGATCTTATTTGAAGCACGTTAATAAGAATGCTTAGGTGTACTGCGTGTGTGAATAAGATCATAATATTCACAGCTCTCTCTCTGTATGTGTGTGTCTGTATGTGCGTGTTTGTGTTGGTTTAATGAGGTGTGAATAATTCACAATGACGTTCACACGCTGGGCTGTCGCTGGGGCAGCGGACACTGTTACACTAACTTCCTTTGGCACAGTACAGTCACGATGCATCTTTGTGTTTGTCTGTGTGTGTGAGAGAGAGAGAGAGAAAGAGAGAGAGAAAAAGAGAGAGAGATTGTGTGTGTTAGTGCATGAGTCTTTTGTCCTGTACAGTAACTTTTAGATAAAGTCTTGCTCTGTTGTGACTAAACTACACATTCTGCAGCACTGTTAAGTAGTAGCTGTCCACTGGATGACGCTAAATGCTAATTAGCATATTTTTGACATGATCGCATCATGTTTGCATTAAGAAAAGTATTGACACATCAACTCTGTTTCACTTCCACTGATCTTGGCCTTTGGCCTTGTGACTCTTGGCTAACCACATCCGTGTTGATAGAGTTACATCACACTTCTACTTAAGCGATATTGCTTTATTAAAATGCTTGCCATTGCATCGTCTGTTAATGGGGTCATGTCTGTGTTTATCTTGGGTTGCTGTTAGGGATGGGCGATATGGCCTAAAATCCATATTGCGTTATACATTGCAGCCTCTTGCGATAGCGATATGTATTGCGATATAATAATTTCAATGGACTCGTTTCAGAACAGGTTATATAGACCCTTACAAAAGCCAAACTGCTAAAAAAGTAAGTAAAATTAAACCGTTATGGCCAGATTAGTCTGTTACCACTCTTAGCTGGAACTTTTGCCTGACACACTCTACAGCAGGGGTGTCCAGACTTTTTTGTGTGGTGATCTACTTTTAAAATGATAAAGCCGACAAGAACTATCTGCTAAAAAACACAGTTAATTATTTTTATAACACTAAACACTTTAAACACTTTATATATATACTGCATGTTTCACAATTACTAGACCATAATGCCAATTTCGCGCGTGGAGCAGCAGTTAACTTATGTAACTTATGGCTTAAATCCAAAAAATAGATGTTGCATCAGTCTTTTTCACGAGTTCCTCTGTTTCGCTGACGCTTTCATCCATGTTTATTCGGCTGTAGCTCGTGGCTCTACAGCATTGTGAGATGTTCACTTTTCACAAACCCAATTATCACATACAGCATGCATGTAAATGAATTTTAAACATTTTATTAAAATCTAATATTATTTTCCCATTAATTTAAGATGTCCTGATATGGTTGTTACATTCAGTACATTTTTTTAAAGATTTTAATACACAGATGAGAAAAACTGATATGCATCCTGAAATACAACTTTCACACAGAAAGACCGCCACTGTAGTTTTTAGAGTAAACAATGAAGATGAGGTTACTGTGGTGTGTGATTCGGGTGAGGTATCCAAAATTGTCATATTGAGAATAATGTCATCACAAAGTCTTTCAAGCTTTTAGTGAAAAATGTTTCAATTACTGTCTGTTCCAGGTTTAAGGCATGGTTTAGCCAAAAATGGAAATGACATCATAAGTTACTCACCCTGAAGCCATCCTTGATGTCTATGATTCTGATTTGAAGGCCAAAAAAGTCCATCCAACTTTCACAGAAGTAATCCACGCTGCTTCAAAGGGTTAATAAAGGCCTTCTGAGGGCAATTGATGTGATTTTAAATGGTTTTAAATGTTAATATTTTTCTTACAAAATCACCCTAAGGGGAAAGTCACACCAAAAGCGCTTTTAAAAAAAAAGAGCAGTACGACGCGGCTTTTCATATTGCTAAGCAACCACCGAGTCAGCTGTCTTGCCAATCAAATATTGAAGCGTGAGCGCTCTTTTGCTGTTAACTGTCATATTAGCAGAAACTTTAAAAAGAGGGCGCTTGCTCTGACCTTGTTTGAGGGTGAGAGGTGCACAAACATGCAGGAGAGAGTGAGCGAGTGGAGTCTGGTTCTTCAAAGCAACTGTAAACTTCACTCACCACAACGTAAGGCCCGCCTCTCCCCTCATTCGATTGGACAATGGAAAGACGCGAATGACGTCGGGCGCTTCTCCGCTCTCAGAGCTTCAAAAGAACGCAAAAAAAACCGCAAGGCGCTCGCCGCGCATAAACAGCGCGCAAACGCGCCCTGCCCATAGAATATCATTCAAAAAAGGCGCCTGCAACTGCCATAAACGCTTTTGGTGTGACTGGCCCCTAAGAAGGACTTTATTAACCAACTGGAGCCGTGAGAATTCGGTCCATTCTGTGAAGGATGGACTTTTTTGGCCTTCAAATCAGAAGCACCATTTACTGCCATTATAAAGCTTGGAAAGATTTCTGTTAGGTTATAGTATTTATAACTGCTATCCGCTTTAAGTCTGAAGTCACACATAGGGCTGGGCAGTATGACCAAATTTTCTATCACGAAAGGATTCCTTTTATATCATGATAACGATATGTATCACGGTAGATTTTTTAATTTTTTATTTGTTTTTATGTTATTAAAATATTTCATGCCATAGAATTTTCATAATTCTCACAAAAAAGAAGATAAAAACTCAAGCTTTCTAAAGATAAACAGTCAGTGACGAAAGAATGATAATAAATAATAATGTATATATCTTATTAAAGGTAGAAAAGTGATTTAGACAAGAGCCGTGAGATATTTTCACAAAAACAAAGACAGGAGCAAAATTAGGTAACTTCCCCTTTAAGACAAAAGTCCGGATCCATGTGCGTTTTCTCTTTCAGTTGTTTACTTTAACTTAAGCCCTAAATGATCGTCTTAATGAGGATACTTGAAAAGATGGGAATTTTGATGCATATATGTATTAAAGGCAAATAAAACAGCAAAAATGCTTACAAGCTTAATGAGCAGCTGATGCTCGACTTATGCGCTCCTCTCACACCAAAACAGTGCGCGCATATAGCACTGTTGTTTGTGTTTTAAAGGCTTAAAATCACTTGTTTTAAAACTGCGGTGTTTAAATACGTGCACAAACGTTACGTTTTCGTGACCATGCATGCGCACAGCAACGTGACGTGGGCGCCATACCTCGATAGAAACAATAGTCCAAAATCTCTATAGGTTGACAAATTTTTACCGGTTTATCACATCTACCGATTTTATCGCCCAGTCACACACCACCAGTTCCGGGTCCAAGCCCTCTATCAGAAGGCCTTAGTTATTTCCCCATCAGCTTTTTTAATAAAAGATGCCAGCGCCAGCATTTTTTATGATTTTTACAAAAGTTTAATGCCTTCCTGAAAATTGTATTATTAAATATATAAACATACAATATATCAAATAAAAGAACAGACCCTCTGCTGGAAAAAATGTTTCATCCTATCTTCATTTGTTCTCTTATATTACCTCTCAAATATAGGAAGGTTTCTTCTTCTTCAAAAAAAAAAATTTTGAGAAAAAATTCTCTAAGATAATTGCAATTTTGTTGAGGAATTTTTGTACAGATCAGATTCAGAACGATGATCAAAACATACACAAACTTTTTACTGTTTTTGGATCAGTGGATGCTTCAGTGTTTAGAAGTTAGGTAAGAGTGACACCTAGTGGATAATAGCATAAAACTCGTCATTGGCAGGGAAGCATTTAAGCTAACAATCCTAGATGGCCAAAAAGTAATGAATCTTTTTTGAATTGTTACAGTACTTGTGTCGTGGACGGCGTGTGCCTGGAGAATGCAATGTACACAATGAGTTTATAAAAGTAAAGCTTAAATGCGTAATGCTATTGAGAATTTAGTCACATATAAAGCGATTGGAGGTTGGGACCCTGTCTATGGAATCATTGGAATGTCAAGTAAATTGAAAAAAAATGTTTAGGCCGTTTTGTTTTAGTTGGCAATTAATTTATATGTTTGTTTGTTCTCTGTACACTTTTCAATCTAGCTGTAAGCACAGTTTGATATTTTTCTCTGCAGTGTGAAACAGAGTTTATCTACACTAAAGATCACAATGTTACTGAGAATGATAGACTTTTATTTCCAGAAAGGAAAAGGAAATAACAACACATTGCAGATGTAGAGATGTACAGCTTTAACACGTGAAGTTTGTATCACCCTGAGACGTGAACCTGGGTCAATAATAAAGTAAGCGTCCGGTCGGGTGGGGAATTCAGGGCTGGATTGGTGAAATTCAAGGTCAGTCATGTTATTTCTGCTGATGTTGCTCTGGTGGTGGCTTTCCTTTAGCGTCTGTGTGATTAGTTACAACTTTAGTTGCCATGAGTGACCCTTCTTAAATCCAACTTAAAAATATAAAACCCCAAAATATAAATTCTTAGTGTTCAATAGTTTTACAGTCATCTCTGCACACAAACATACAGAAACATCCTTCAGGAAAGTGCCACGGCTGTAAAATAAAGGGTGGATGTGTTTGTGTGTCCCCCGTGTGTGTTAGTGTAATTGGTCTTTAATGGGTTGTGGAACCGATCGGTGTCGCTTTCCTTCACCTTCAGTCTTTCTCTCATCATGCCCGAGGTCACGCTACCTATTCTTCTCTTCAGCTTTTCATCATTCATATAAGAAAGCAACCATTTGTCAAAATGATTTCACTCTTCTCTGGAACGATCAATTCAATTGATGTCTTTCTAGTAAAACCTTGAGCAGATTATGTCTTTTAATTATTTATGGCTTTTAATTTATTTATGAAACAGCGTTTAGGATTAAGCACTCATTGGCAATGTCATTTTTACAGCTGACTTTGCACATGGAGACACTGTTTTAACATCTATCTCTGTCTCTCTCCCCATAGGCACAATGCGTCCCGTGCAGCGCAATTTCTACGACCCGTCCTCGGCTCCAGGGAAGGGCATCGTGTGGGAGTGGGAAAACGATTGTGGATCTTGGACGGCTTATGACATGGAGTTGTGCGTCAGCATTCAGAACGCCTATGAAAAGCAGCACCCCTGGCTGGACCTTAGCTCCCTCGGCTTCGGTTACCTGGTGGACTTTGACGGGATGTCCCAGACGAACCGACAGAGCCAGAGAAAGCGGCGCATCCGGCGCCGGATGGACCTCGCCTACCCGCTCATCGCCGGATCCATCCCGAAATCGCAGTCCTGGCCGGTGGGCACAAACTCGGGCACCCCGTGCACATGCCAGCAGTGCCTCCTGGTTCACAGCACGCGGGCGGCGTCCAACGCCATCCTGGCCCTGCAGCAGAAGAGGAAGTTGTACGGAACGGAGGGCGGGGCCAATCAGACAGCTGCTGTCGTGAGGCAGAGCAAGACCTTTGCCGGTACCTCCCTCTGGTCTCCCACGGCGACCGTTGCTGGAGGACATCATAACAACATTTCGACAGGGGGAGGAGGAGGTGGGAAGGTGGGGATGAGTGGGGCAAATTTCCCATGCACCCCTGCGCTGGTGACCTTACCAGCCAATCACATGCTTACGATTAATGGACAGAATAATCTAAACCGGCCAGGCACGCAGCGAATCACAGTGACAGCCCCCCGAGGAGCAATCCCACCTGGGTAAGAAACAGACACACACATATGCTTGCTAACCAGTGTGAATATAACACAATGGCCATGTTTAGATGTACAAAATTGTGTCAATCCGATTGCAGATTACGACAATACAGTTTGCATGTACCTTAAACATTGCAATCTAATTAAAATGTTTGTTTAAATTTACATTCTATATAACCGCACAGCCAGGGTTGCCAGATTCAGATAACAAAACCAGGCCAAGTGACATTCAAAACCAGTCCAAAGCATCCCAATGACTATTCACAACCCAAATACCAATAACTAATGAATGAAAGCCTTTAATTTCTAACCCACAGAGTTAAAGAGAAACAGTTTAAACAGTAGCCCAAATCTGAACTCGAAAAAAGCAGAGGACTTGGCAACACTACCACAACAATGTACAAAGTCAAAGCTGAGTTGGAGAACGTTGTTCTTAAGAAGTTTTCCGTTATAGGCATTGAAAACACAATGATCAAATTTTATTGCTTCATGTAATGTTATGAAAGTATACAAGAACGCTACACAATGTACAGTGTGTGACCCCATTTCCTTAATAATGCGTGTTGCCATTGCATTGCTATTGTATGTTTCTGTGACGAGAATCATGTGATACGTAAATAAGAGGTTAATACAAGACGTGAACTTAAGCACAATTCTCCTGCGCATGTGCACAAGGTAATTTTACATCGGATTGAGAAAATACTACGATTCATGCATTTACATGCATAGTTTTCTCCTGATGATCGGATAACAGACCGGACTACACCACCTTTTTCAATACGATCGAAATTTGAATCCAATTGACCCAAATCTTATTGATTAACTCATTCCCCACCCGCCATATTTTTTTCCTGTCAGCATTTTTGTGATTTTCACAAAAGTTTCACAAAATGCCTTCCAGGAAAAGTAAATAATGTTTTCGCTTCAGTTTTTCATAAATTGGGTAAGTGTGTCATCTAGTGGATAATCATAATAAGATTAACATAAAAATTCATCTTTTTCATGCATATGTTTTCTCTTAATTGACGAGGTAACTCGTCAATGGCAGGTAAAGAGTTAAAGTGTTTAATCCAATGCTAGTCTTTGGATACCATTTTAAATGTCACCTGCATAAATGTATGAAATAGATCAAATAACCATTAAAGTTATTGAAGTGTGTTGGTTTTGACGCCCACATAGATACCACATCACCAAACCGTTACCATAGCAACAGCTGAAGTCTTGTTCACTGTCCATTAGTATCAGTATCGATGGTGGTGACATTGGAAAACATGACCATTAGTGTCAGTATTTATGACTGTATCACAGGTTTACATTTTACAAATGCATGTCTCGGTGTGTGAAATACCATTTAAATCATTTTATTGTGATTTCGGTTTTCTACATAAAAGCATCCTACCTACACAATGTAAAGAACAGTCAGTGTAAATATAACCTTGATATCTTTAATATTGACTGAGTAAGGTCATGTCAAAGGTTGAAATCAAACTTTTATGCATATAGTCTCATCATTAGATCACAAAATGTTGTCTGGATTTTACAGATAAATCGTTTAAAGATCTTAAATTAAGCTTTTAGCGACAAAAGAAAAATGAGCAAAAAAGTGAAAACGTTTTTTCACATGAGGTGGTTTTTCAATGCAATTCAAAAAACGGATATATTGCTAAACTACAATAGAAACAGTTTTTTCATGTTTAAAGGTCATCTGACGTACATAAAAGTCACATGATTATTCTGTAATGATGTGAAATCGCATACAATAACCTCCCAGAAACACCTCATGCATGACGACTCTAACCATAAGGGGCTTTTCTTGCAGTTGATGATTGGATAACACACCTGCATCTCTTTAAAAAAAGCTAGTGCGATGACCGCCATATACGTAAACCTACCCACATCCATCACCATGGCTTTTGGAATGACTTATTGCAAAAAGAAAAATGAATGGATTAGTTTCGCAATTGTTTTTTATCAACATTTACAAAATATTGCAATGATTTGTGGGTCAGTAACGTGACGTTAATTATTTTGTATCTGTATGGATAATTTACATGTAAAAGGGTTAAAATTTCAAAGTAAATTTGCAGATTACTTCCATACATTCTCTTTTTTGAGGACCAAGTCTTAAATTTTTGGTTTTATTTCATTTTGAAAGAATATTTGGGGGATAATTGCAAAAATGTCAGTGTGGTGTAACCGGTCTGTGTCAATTGGTGTAACTAGTTTTTTTTTTTTTTTTAATATAAATATCTTCATTTAAAAAATTTGGAATAAAATATAATCATCTATTTTAGTGTAAGATGATTTTTTTACATACATTTTTACATAATTTGTCAAAGTTTATTTAGAAAACAGAGCTGTTTTCAGCATACTGTATGTCAGGACAAATTTTACAGAAACGCATTAAAATTTACATTTATAAATAACTAATAAAATGATATTTTAAAATGATTTTTTTTCTTTATTGGTGATTACGCTTACATGTCATCAAGGTGGATAAAATATTTAATATTTCTCATTTTTTGGCGCAATTACCGGTTGCACCATTTGACATTTTCAGGTCCATTCAGTCTTAGCTTTCATAAAAATGGCACAATTGTATTTTTATTGCATACAATTAACATAAATATGTGTATTGAAATAAACCTGATGCATGCTTTTAAAACAAGTTTTTTTCTATAAAAAATTTTTTATTTCTCATCTTGCCAAACCATTTTTGTCACTGACCCTTGTGCAAATTCGTAAACCTGATGGTTCACAAAAATGTTCTGATCTCTGTGAACAGAACAGGTCTATATCTAGATCTACAGTATATGAGTTTGTGTTTGATTTACATTTGTGTTCAGCTGTCCTCTGCTGTCATAGCTGTTTTACATTTTTTGTGCTACATGTGATCTTTTAATTTTATTCATTTATTTTGACGTCACTTTCCATTCTGATCTGGCTGTTGTTCTTTGCGACACTCGTTCTGTCAATGCTACAGCTTATCTTTCTGTTTTTAAAGATGAATTGTTTTAAAAACAATAAAAAAATCAATAATGGTCACATACACGCACACACACACACACACACACACACATGCACGCACACAATGGTCTGTAATCTATAAATCACATGCTTTCCTCTGTACATGTATGACAGTCATTGTTTGACTGTTATCTATGCTTGTGTTAAACCGTGTGTGTGCGCTCGTGTGTGTGTGTGTGTGTGTGTGTGTGTGTGTGTGTGTGTGTGTGTGTGTGTGTGTGTGTGTGTGTGTGTGTGTGTGTGTGAATCATCTGGCCTCGATACACAAGGGGAAGATGAATAATAGATCAAGGCAAACAGATGTCTCAGCATGCGCACACACACAGTAAAGCACTTGATAAAGGGGTGTAAATCGTAGTAAATGTGAAAATGTTTAGTGAAACCGCAAACAGGTTGGATTCACAGAAGCACACACATCAGCTCGATGTGAACATGTTTATAAAGAGACAGACAAATGAGTTCACTTTGTTCCCAGTCGAGCGGTTCCACACACAGGATGAGTGTGGTTAACACACACAAACACACACACAAATACACGTGTGCAGAAACACACACACACATGCCGTTGTATAAACATCAATCAGACTTATATAGCAAAACATCTTTCCCACTTTGTGGCATGAAACGTTTGTCTTTCATCTCATCGGGCCGAGGTTTTTTTTGGGGGGTTGTGAAACAGTTTTGTTCTCGGGATGAAAGGATCAGTGCACGTCAATGGGGGCGAGTGTAACATCTTTTCTTAGGTTCTTCCTAGGGCTGCACGATTGACCAAAAAATCATAATTGTCAATTATTCACCTTGATATTGTAATGGGCGAAGACCCCTATTGTATTTGTTAGTTTTCTTATTATTGCCGTGTATGGCAGCCCATAGCAGCATACATAGGAAAGTTATGAAGTTTGGCATGCTTAAAAAGGAAAAGGACTGTCCAAAAAGTCTCCACAGCAAATTTGGAGTCTCTATCTCTAACCCGCTAGCGCCACCAACAGTCCAAAGTTGCACTTATGTTTTTGCTTATAACTTCTGACCCATAAGTCCAATGACGTCATTTTCCGTCATGAAAATTTTTCCGCCATTTTGAATTATTTGTAAAACCTACTTTTGCGAACTTGTCCTAGAGCTTTTGCCGATTGCCAAGAGAATCAATATGTAGCATCTACAGACACTCAAGGCAAAAATGTATGGAATTCTTACATTTTTGGTCAATACGTTGTCATACACCGCGTCAACAAATTTTACGTAGAGCGTAAAAAACTGTTTTTAGGCTGTATCTTAGCCAAATTTATTCCTATTGACACGACACTTGGTACTTGTGATGCCAGTTAGGAACTGAGGGGGCATGCTCAGGTTCGACGCAGCGCCACCTAGTGGTCAGACGAATGTTTTACATGCCTATAACTTTGGCTGTGATCAACGTATTTTGATGGGACTTGATTTTTAGAAGTCCCGAATAGTCGCCGAGTCCAACGATTCCAAACATGCCAGAATTCGCCTCACAGTTAGCCCTGCGCAGCAAAACAGCACTTAAAAAACATGCTAGAATATCTCCGCGAGCGTTATTCCGATCGACTCGAAAACAACATAGGAAGAACATTACATTACCTTCTGCACAAAAAACTCTATTGGCGTTATATTAAAATTTCCATCAAAAAATTGCCGAAAATTGCAAAAAAAGACAAATTAGCTTTTACATTTTGTGTTTTTTCACATAAATGATTATAACTCTGCAACGAAATGTGATTTTTACACCAGATTTAATAAGCTGATGCATGAGCAGATTCTGAGGCCACACAAAATTGTATGCTTTCACCAGTAGTTGGCCTTATAATTGAAAAAAACCTTTGATATAAAGGAAGCTCTATGGTCATATAACTGTTTCTTCGCTAAACTAAAGTGTATAGTCATGAAACTAGCTAGATGGAACACAGTCATGACCTAAAGTTGCATGCACAATTTTTTCATTACGCCACCTAGTGGTTTTGAGATGGAAATATGGTCTTTTTGCCTAAAAAACTTCAACAGTACATCTAAAACCTTGAGTCATCATGAATTATTCCTTTCATGGAGTATAATCATTGGTGGTTGCCAATTCACTCCCTAGCAACCAATGAGAATACCTTATCAACCGTTTTTGCAAGAACCGTTTTTGGCGATTATGTCATTGTTTCACCCATTATTGTAATTCCGATTACTTTACGATTAAAGCAGCCCTCAGTTGTTTTATGTACTTTATTGATTCATTCTTATTAACTTTACCAAAATACAGTGAATTGTGACAATTTTAAAACTGTGGATCACACGAATATCAAAATCTGCCATCTCTGTGATCACGTATTGTGCTTTCGAGATCTTTCATTTCAGTATCTCGACAGATGTGTTGTATTTCAGTCTAATATGACTGTGGTGTGATCACCACTAGAGGGCAGAATCATGCACACGCATGCACACGTCACTAACAAACTTTCATCACGTAATGAAATATAAAGTACAATTCTCAAGCTTCTAACACGGTTTAAAGGCTTTAATGAACTTAATGCTTTAGTTTAGGTGACTTTTGCAACACTTCGTTTCTTTACACTTGTACTTTTAAAGTTCAAACTGTTTTTATACAACAATAAGAGGTAATCCCGTAGTACAAGCATTCCAGAAATAAATATTCATGTTTCATTAAGTGTTTTTATAAGTGCGCAGTGCTGAATGTTTAAGGTGAAACTAACACGCTTCAGTGTGTCATCTGTGTGTCTTCCTGTGAGACTTCCTGTCGTGCTGTGTGTGTGTTTATTTTGTGTGTGTGTGTGTGATTGAGACTGAGCGTGTGTTTGATCACAAGAGGAAGTTTCTAGTGTGCGCTTTTTATAAAACTAGAAGAAAATATGGAGTCCGATGAAGACTCGGATGAAACAAGATGGTAGGAATGCTGTCGTGTGCGTTGTTGAGAGAGAGAGAGAGAGAGAGAGAGAGAGAGAGAGAGAGAGAGAGAGAATGTTGGACCTTCAGGTCTCTTTGTCTGTATTTGTGATGTTTTTTTAGCATTTATCACTTTATTTCACTCTTCCTGTTTCCTAAATTACATTATCTGTATTATTTAAATACCATAGTGCGTGGTAATCATTTAATACCATGGTTTCGTCTCACAGTACTGTAATATTACTCATTTACCATTCAACTTTTTTACTGCCACAGGATGTTTTCATGGCGTCTTTTCAGTGTTCACCATCATTGATTGCTTTACTATGATTTACTCACCATCAAATTTTCCAAAAATATGCATAAGTTGTCTCTCTTTCTCTCTCTCTCTGTATTTCTCTATCTACTTTGTGGTTTCTCTTGTTCACACTGATACGATGGCATGCCAGTTTTTGTCAGATATTGACCGGATGTTGGTTGGTACATGAAATCAGAGAGCGGTAGGTTTCGGCTTTGAGTTTTAAACAGGTTTGATTAACTCGTGTTTCTTTTTTTATTTTAGGGTTCCTGCACTTCCTGTAAAGAATCTCACGGGATCAGGACCTGTCCACCCTGCATTAGCAGGTAATACTCAATACTCACAATCATAATGTTAATTGTCAAGCAGGAAAGTATGGACTAACACCTTAAAAAAATGGGACGAGCCCAGCGATTGGGTTAAAGAGGACATATAATGAAAATCTGACTTTTGCCATGTTTAAGTTCTATAATAGGGGCCCCGGTGCTTCTATCAACCTAGAAAATGTGAAAAAGTTCAACCCAGTAACTTAGTTTTCGGTAAACCATTCTCTGCAAGCATGTGAAAAACAGCTCATTGATGTTTGTCTCCCCTTGTGATGTCAGAAGGGGATAATACCGCCCCTTAATCTGCACTGTCTAACCACAGCAGTGCCATTTTGTGCAGAGATCAGCTCATTTGCATTTTAAAGGACACACCCAAAAACGACTCACGCCTACAAAGTGACAATTTTAACATGCTATAATAAATTATATATAAGGTATTTTGAGCTAAAACTTCACATATGTACGCTGGAGACACCAAAGATTTATTTAACATCTTAAAAAAGTCTTGTGAAATGTCCCCTTTTAATTTAACCCAGAAAATTTTACATTTGACTCAACAATGGGTTAAAATAACCCAGCATATGTAAAATTACTACCCAACATGCTGGGCTCGTCCTTTTTTGACCCAACGCTGGGTTGAAAATTTTATATTTTTACAGTTTATATTTTTCATATTGATGTCATTCACACATATTTTTTGCTGCACCAGATCATTTCATATACTGTAGACCGAATGCATTACCTATTACAAAATGATGCGGTTATGTATTTGATTTGATTGACAGCTCTGATATATGTCTCTCTGTCTCAGGAATGACAGGCATTCTGATGTGTGCCGCTGGACTCCCTGTGTGTTTGACTCGAGCCCCTAAACCCATTCTGCACCCACCGCCTGTCAACAAGAGTGACCTGAAACCAGTACCAGGAATCAACAGCATTAGACGCAAGACCAAGAAGAAACACATTCGTAAAGGTGAGACTTCAGAAGTCTGTGTGTGTCTTCCCGTGATTGCATTGATAACTGTTGTTCCCTGGGAAGGGAACGAGACGCTGCGTCTCCCTTGCCATACTTCCTGTGTCCCTGTAATGTCGTCTTTGGCAATATTTCAGATAGCGATATACTTCCTGGCTCCCGCGTCACCCTGTCTTTGTCATCAAGCCTCACCATTGGTTGAATTTGATATACACATTCAGACGCACTTACCCCAGGAGGCGTCCCCAAAGTGTCACTGCAGTGACGCAGCGCGAGTTCCCTCGAAAGGGAACTGTAACAATGTATCTATTAAAGGTAGCACAATGTAACCTTGCTCTCACTTGAAATGTGTCCCCACATTTAGTCCTTGAATTTGAGGGTATTGGGCCTGGAAAGTCCTTGAAAGGTTGAAAGTTTGAAGACAGATCTTTACAGATTTGTCTTTTTGTGTAAGCATGTGCCTTTTTCTCAGGTAAAAACCCAGAAGATGTGGTCCGGCGCTACACAGAGAAAACAAAAATGCTCCCAGATGAGGTGAATGTCAGATTTAAAATACACAAATAGTAATTCACGAGTGAATCTATGCTTTAATGCTATAATGTTGATGTCAGGACTGCACCATCTGTATGGAGAGACTCACAACAGCATCTGGATACGAGGGCGTACTGAGCTTTAAAGGCATCAAACCCGAAATGGTTGGCAAACTGGGCAAGTGTGGCCACATGTATCATCTTCTGTGTCTGGTGGCCATGTACAACAATGGAAATAAGGTTTGAACAAAGCTGTTTTAATTCTGCATACGGCAGCACTTCTCCTTGTATCCACTTTATCATTTACATTACATTTGTGCATTGGGCAGACACTTATCCAATGCAGCTTACTACAGTACAAGCTATACAGTATTTTTAACAGGTCCCTGAGATTGGAACCCATGACCTTTGCGCTGATAACACAATGTGCTACACCTGACAGTGGCGTTAAATTTAAAATTATAATCATAACAATCGTACAGTTTGCAATACATCTGTTCTGAAAGATTTAAAGGGACACTCCACTTTTTTTTTTTAAATAAACCCTAGAGTTAATCATTTGATTCATACCGTTTTGGAATCCATTCAGCCGATCTACGGGTCTGGCGCCATCACTTTCAGCATAGCTTAGCATTGTCCATTGCATCTGATTGGACCATTGGCATCGCGCCTAAAATAATGTGCTATCTTTCCTATTTGAAACTTGACTCTTCTGTAGTTACATCGTGTACTAAGACCGATGGAAAACTTAAATTTGTGATTTTCTAGGCAGATATGGCTAGGACTATACTCTCATTCTGGCGTAATAATCAAGGACTTTGCTGCCGTAACATGGCTGCAGGAGGCACAATGATATTACGCAGCAGCCGAAAATAGTCCCCTGACATTGAAAGTAACTTTTAATTTTCTGTCATTCTTAGTACACGATGTAACTACAGAAGAGTCCATTTTTAAATAGGAAAAATATTGAAACTTTTTGGTTATTTTTTAACGCGATGCTAATGGTCTAATCAGATTTAATGCATTATGCTAAGCTATGATAAAAAGTGCTAGCGCCAGACCCAAAGATCAGCTGAATGGATTCCAAAAAGGTAAAAATCAAACGTTTAACTCTAGGGGAGCTGGAAAATAAGCACATTTTCAAAAAAAAGTGGAATGTCTCTTTAATGCGAAGTCGTGAACTGTTCATTGTTGTCGTTTCAGGATGGAAGTCTTCAGTGTCCGACCTGTAAGGCCATTTACGGAGAGAAGACTGGCACACAGCCGCCTGGGAAAATGGAATATCATGTTATTCCTCACTCTCTACCCGGTTACTCTGAAACAAAGACTATTCGAATAGTGTATGACATTCCTGCTGGGATACAGGTACATGTGGGATACAGTTTGGGTATTGATGTGTTTTGTGATGTTTAATAGGTCACCTGGTGATGTACGTGTACGTATATGTGAGGAAGTGGTTGAGCGGGGATTTCCTGCTCGTACTGGGTCATGTATTTGCGTTGCAAACTAAAGCATGAGCACCCACTCACTTCCTAAACATTTTCACAGTATTTTATTTCTGTTTAAGCACTGACGCCATTGACAGGGCAGGAAGCGAACATTTAAAGGGATAGTTCAGCCAAAAAATAAATAAAGTACCCCATGATTTACTCACCCTCAAGCCATCTTCGATGTATACGATTATCTTTTTTAGTCAAACACAATCGGTGTTATATTAGAAAATGTCCTGGCTGTTCCAAGCTTTATAATGGTAGTAAATGGTGCTTTTGATTTGAAGCCCAAAAAAGTCTATCCATCCAAGTAATCCACATGGCTCAATAGCAGTGTTGTTTTTGGCAGCCCTTTTAGTTTTCGTTTTAGTCTTAGTCTTTTGGACGAAAATGCTTTTAGTTTTAGTCACATTTTAGTCACTTGTAAAATGTATAGTTTTAGTCAAGTTTTAGTCAACGAAAACGCAAAAAGGTTTTAGTCAAGTTTTAGTCGACGAAAACGCAAAAAGGTTTTAGTCAAGTTTAATTTTAGTAAAAAATGTGTGTTTAGTAAAAAGAAATCTGGTGCGCGTGCGCGGCATGGCGGCAGCCGGGTGGTGGGCGTGAGCGAGACTGTGTTGACCAAAAACAAGGATAGAAAGCGGCAGCATTGCTGATACTTTTGAGCTAAAAACAGACAGATTTCACGCAAAATAGGCAGAAATGACATGCATTATGAACGTCAGACTTATAATCATTTTCGTTCCGTCTCGTTTCGTCAACGAAAACTCGAAAGCGTCTCGTCATGTTTTCGTCAACTTAGAGACATTTTTAGCTAGTCATCGTCGCGTTAGCGTCATAAAAAATATGTGCGTCAACGAAATCATTTCGTTATTGTCATCGTTGACGAAAACAACACTGCTCAATAGGGTTAATGAAGGCCTTCTGATGGCAGTCAATGTGATTTTGTAAGAAAAATGTAAATATTTAAAACTTTACAAACTTAAATAACTAGCTTGCCTTCTGGAAATGACCAACGCCCGTTCACAAGAGAGTGCATTTCCAGCGTATGTCTGTCTTGTCTTATCTCCACTGCATCTTGTAGGGTACGCCCTACGTCAGGGCTAGTAAACTGGTAGCCCGCGGGCCAAATGCGGCCCTACAATCGTCTTTATCCGGCCCGCTGGTCATCTTTGTCTGATTTAAAATCAGCGTGGTTACTTTTACCATTCCACTGTACATGACAAATAACGGGTGAAAAAACTGAAATAGAGTCAGAAATGGGCTGCGTGGGATGCCAACCATATGCGGGTGCGTAATTTTCGCATCCAATTTGAGCTTTGGATGCATAAAAAAATAAACTTGTTCACTAAGCCGAGTGACATGCTAACCGGAAGTGATGTATTTCATTGTGTTATTAATCATTTTTGTTTAACTTCATCAGTAACACTTGAATCCTTTAAAAACAATTGATTAGTGATAAATAAATTAATAAGTATAAATACTTAGATTAAAGGCTCTTGCCTTGACTTACGATTAAACTGAAATTGTATTACGACTGCCACTAGAGGGCGAACTCTGATTGTCGTGTCTGGGTGTAGTGTACAATTGAAAGGCAGTTTAGCTTATATATCTTTAAAATATTAAAAAATAAAACATGAAGTGAAATTGTAGTCATTAGGAGTAGACTGATGTTGTTGTGAATACTTACATTTAACAATTTTGAAAGTCAAACAGTTATAAACAAAAGATGTTTAAGAGTTCTACATGTGTTGATTATTTACACTTGCACTTTTTTGTGCAATGTTTATAGTTGAACTATTAAAATTAGATTCTTGGAATGTTAAACTGCAATTTGTTTAAAAAAAAATTAAAGAAGAAAATATGAGTTTTCAGTCATTAATAGGCAAAATATTGGATACAATAAGTGTGCATTTTTTTTAAATGCATATTTTTTTATTTATGCCCTTCAACAAAAAGTAACAAAAACAACATAAGTTATAACATATTACTTTTTGAATGGGTTTTGTTTCCAATCCTCTCCAGGGTGCGGTTATCCCTATTGCTTGTATCCTTTTTTCTACCACATCTTTTCCTTCCCTTCGCCTCTCTATTATTGTGGTTGGACACAGTGCTCTGTGAACAGCCAGCCTCTTTTGCAATGAACTTTTGTGTCTTGCCCTATATATATATAAAATAGGTCAAAGTAAAAAAATATAAAAGGTAAAAATAGGGGTAAAAGTTTGGCCCGCATCATATTTTGCCCTCGAAGAAGAGTAGTTGAAGATACCTGCCCTACGTCATACACTGGAAACGCACTCTCTCGTGAAGGCACGTCGGCCGTTACAGAAAGTTGCCATTATATGGGAATTTTCTGGGATCAACGTCCTGCGTGAAAGGGGTTTTTGATGCTGTGCCCTTTGGTGTTGAATAACTAAACCTTAGTGTGTTGTCTATCGGTCTCACTGCCGTATGCTATTTGAATAGTATTGTGTGAAGTGTGACCGTGTTTGTGTGTCCAGACCTCAGAACATCCGAACCCTGGGAAGAAATTCAGCGCACGAGGCTTTCCACGACATTGCTACCTGCCAGACAATGAGCAGGGCAGACGGGTGAGAGTTCAGTTTTTTACATGATCAACAAATATGTGATTTTTATTAGTCATGTTCCAAATCCTAGTTTCTAACCCTATATAAAGACAGCATTTTAGGGTGTTATCAGAATATTTAAACAAAATACTTCATGATGAATGCAACCCTCGTTTCTTTAAGGTGTTGAAGTTGCTCATCATGGCGTGGGACCGGCACTTGATCTTCACCATCGGCACGTCTAGCACCACAGGAGAAACGGATACGGTCGTGTGGAACGAGATTCATCACAAAACCGAGTTCGGCTCGAACCTCACGGGCCACGGATACCCGGACCCCAACTACCTGGACAATGTTATGAGAGAACTGGCCGCACAGGGCGTAGGTGAGGACAACCTGAAGGATTGAGGGCCGATTCGAGCCAATGTGGGTCTGCGTACACAACTCACACATTCATAATGAGGAGTTTCTGACCTCTCAGCAGTAGCTAAGAGAACGATCGTCCTTACTGATCTAGAGTCAGTGTGAGAGAACAGAAGAGATGAATGAAACCGTAGCAAGGATCTCTTTCTGATTCACCCAGTCAGCTTATTTTCCTTTTACTCTATGAAAGCTACCCAGAATGCCGCTGGTCTGAGACAGCTGTGTGTTTGAAGGGAGCCAGTGAGGCTCAGATGTCTGATTCATGTTTGGTCAATATTATGTTCTTATACATAATGCAATTTTAGTGATAATGCACACAAAATCTTGAAATGCAATGTAGAAAAAGTTTTATCAATTAAAAGCCTCTTTGTGGAATTTGGGGTGAGGTAAAAGTGAGGCATGGTGGTGAGAAACAAACACTGATAACCTCAACATCACCAAATACACATTGATTTACGTATCAGCATACCTGATTTATTGGTTTATAATTGATTCAGATCTGTAAATTGACATCATCAAGTTTTACAGATGTTTAATGTTTGGATCAGATTTGTGCTCAAACTATCAAATAAAAGAGGAAGTACGATTTCTTGTAGATGGGATCAGTAAACAGATTTTTTTTTTGGAGGGGGGGCTGTTTTAGATGCTTTTGCAACTGCTGCATAAAATATCTGCACATCAGAACATTCAGATCTTTTGAACTTCAGACCAATTAGTGAGGAAACGCTGCGCAAGCTGAGATCTGAACCTTCTCCAGTCTCAGCTTTCTCAAAACAGTTTGAAGTATTTATGATGAAGACGAATGAGATCCTCTTGAAATATGCAATGATTCATACGTTCTGTCATTATTTCTCTTGTTTTGTCATTGATTTGAAGGCGTTGACTGCGGTGCAGATATCTCGCTGTGTTCACAATAGAATTCTAGCATACTAACTGAATACTGTAGTACACACTATATACTACTGTATTGCGTATTGTTATTTACAGTTAGACTGTAAGATATATGTAAGGAGTAATTGACGAAGGGCCATTGAATTATAAGAAATTAATGCACATCCAAGGTGGTAATGCTGCACGACGTGAGTTTTTTTAAGACATTTGACAGGTTAGGTGTCCGGTTTACAGAAAAATAATCAACATCCATTAAACATTTCTCAACCAATCAGAATAAAGCATTAAACAGCTCTGTGGTATAAGGAACAATAAATGCTTCTTACATTGAATACATTGTCATGTGACCTCACTATGTTGCATCTGTCATTTTTTTAATTAATTTGAATTAGTATTTTTGTCTTGTTTTCAGTAAAAATATATATAAATCCTTAAATTAATATCCTTTTTCTTGATGAGCAAAATGACCTAAGAAAATAAGTCAAAGACAAAAATATATTTGAGTGAATTTTTGCCTAAAACAGGCAAGAATATCTGCCAATGGGGTGAGAACAAAATCTTGAAATTTAAAAGTTACCTTTTTTTCGTAAACACCTAATTCAAGTAAAAAATTCTCATCCCATTGGCAGATATTTTTGCTTGTTTTGAGCACAAATTGACTTAAATTTAATATTTTTTGTCTAAAGGTTCTTGGGTAATTTTGCTCATCAAGAAAATACATCTTGATTTTTTAGATATTTCTACTGAAAACAAAAACAGAAATACTAAGTAAGAAAGTAATTTTAGCTGAATTTAAAGTATTCGAAAACAGTAGGCGAAAAGTACCATTGGAGCTATCCAATAAAGAGCACTGCAAAAAATGATTAGGATTTGTGTCTTGAATTTAGGGAAAAAAATTAAATTTGTGAAATAAAGTGAAAAAAAAATCTGCTATTGGTGTAAGCTAATTTTTCTTAACTTTTTAAAATTAAGTGTTTAAGAAAAAAGCAAAGATTGGTTTTCCGTCATTTTTTTGTCTAAAAACTAGACTTATTTTTTTAAGTATTTTTGTCTTGTTTTCAGTACAAATATCGAAATATTCTTAAATGAAGATGTTTTTTCTTCATGAGCAAAATGACCTAAGAAAATGGGTCTAGTTTTTAGGCAAAAAAAACCCCATAAAATTTAGGTAAATTTGTGTATAAAACAAGAAAAAAATCTGCCAATGGGGTAAGCAAATTTTTCTTAAAATGTTCTTGAATTAAGCGTTTAAGAAAAAGTTCAAGATTTTTTTCTTACCCCTATGGCAGATATTTTTTTTTGGTTGTTTTAAACACAAATTCACTCAAATGTTGTTGTTTTTTGTTTAAAAACTAGACTTATTTTTCTTAGTATTTTTGTCTTGTTTTTAGTACAAATATCAAAAAAATCTTAAATCAAGATGCATTTTTTAAGAGCAAAATGACATAAGAATATAAGTCTAGTTTTTAGGCAAAAAACCCATAAAATTTTGGTAAATTTGTGTATAAAACAAGAAAAAAATCTGCCAATGGGGTAAGTTAATTTATCTTAAAATGTTC
Organism: Misgurnus anguillicaudatus; assembly: GCF_027580225.2. Classification (NCBI taxonomy): domain Eukaryota; kingdom Metazoa; phylum Chordata; class Actinopteri; order Cypriniformes; family Cobitidae; genus Misgurnus; species Misgurnus anguillicaudatus. Next base: position 35,196,430 of record NC_073341.2, on the reverse strand, counting down.
TTGAATTAAGTGTTTAAGAAAAAGTTCAAGATTTTTTTCTTACCCCTATGGAAGATTATTTTTTGTTGTTGTTTTAAGCACAAATTCATTCAATTGTTGTTTTTTTTGTCTAAAAACTAGACTTATTTTTCTTAGTATTTTTGTCTTGTTTTTAGTACAAATATCAAAAATTCTTAAATCAAGATGCACTTTTTACGAGCAAAATGACCTAAGAAAATAAGTCTAGTTTTTAGGCAAAAAACCCATAAAATTTAAGTAAATTTGTGTATAAAACAAGAAAAAAATCTGCCAATGGGGTAAGCTAATTTTTTTTTAAATGTTCTTGAATTAAGCGTTTAAGAAAAAGTTCAAGATTTTTTTCTTACCCCTATGGCAGATTTTTTTGCTTGTTTTAGGCACAAATTCACTCAAATAATGTTGTTGTTTTTTTTTGTCTAAAAACCAGACTTATTTTTCTTAGTATTTTTGTCTTGTTTTAGTACAAATATAAAAAATTCTTAAATCAAGATGCATTTTTTACGAGCAAAATGACCTAAGAATATAAGTCTAGTTTTTAGACAAATAAACATAAAATTTGAATTTGTGCATAAAACAAGAAAAAAACTCTGCCAATGGGGTAAGCCATTTTTTCTTAAAATGTTCTTGAATTAAACACTTAAGAAAAAGTTCAAGATTTTTTTTTTTGGCCCACTGGCAGATTTTTTGCTTGTTTTTTTCTAAGTATTTTTGTCTTGTTTTTAGTACAAATATAAAAAAATTCTTAAATCAAGATGCACTTTTTACGAGCAAAATGACCTAAGAAAATAAGTAAAAAAATGCAAAAAACTTAAAGTTTAAGTGAATTTGTGCTTAAAACAAGAAAAAAGTCTTAAAATATACTTGAATTAAGCGTTTAAGAAAAAGTTCAAGATTTTTTTTTCTTACCCCATTTGCAGATTTTCAGCTTGTTTTAAGCATAAATTTAAGCAAAAAAGTTATTAAATCAAAATGTATTTTCTTGATGAGTAAAAAGACGTAAGTACACTGCAAAAATTATTTTCAAGAAAAAATGTTCTTAGTATTTTTGTCATGCATCTTAATTTAAGAATTTTTAGATCTTTTTGCTGAAAACAAGGCAAAAATACAAATAATTTTTTTTCTTAAAAATCATTTTTTTGCAGTGTAGGTAATTTTTTTGCGTTGAAGAAGAAGGAGAGGCATGGTTTTATAAAAAAATGTCAGAAAGTGGTAACGCGGCTCTATTAAAATGCAAATACATATCGGCTGTCCCTTGTGGTTAAATTGCACTTGTTTAATGTCATTCCAGTTAATGACTAACTTGTTGTTATGATGATGTATGTCATGTGTGATGCATCAACATGGCAGATGTAGTACATCCAAATTCATTCATTCTATCAATATTATACAGTACTGTATAGTACCTACTGTCACAGTATGCGATTTAATGTAGAAGAAGAATAGTCTGCATTGTCTGTATTTTGTGCGGTGTGCTCTGATATTCACATTTAAGTCGTGTGCCATACATTTAGTGAATTCACATACAGTGCACAGCACAACACATGACAGAAATCACAGGATTAGTGTGTTAGTATGCTATTCTGAACACAGCTTTAGTGTTTGTCTTTGACAGAGAGCTGGTAGCAGATGAATAACAGCTCAGCCTTTTCTCAAGGTTAAAGTCTTACGATAGGGCCGCTGGAGTTTTAAATGAGAAACAGGCACTCATTAGGGCAGACCTCAGGTTATCCATCATGATCCTGGAGCTGTGTGCTTTTGCTCCCTGTGTGTGTCGGGCGTCTCTTAGGGTGTGTGATGTTATAAACCAGCTCACATCCCTTTAGGTTCCTGTCATTGCATGACTGACAGGCGAAATATCATTTTTATTGATGAGTTAAATCTTCAGGCGTCTTTTCTCTGGACTTGTGCTTCTGCCTGTAATACACCTTTCACACGACTCTTGTCATTATAACACAACTGTTTAAACTTTGCATCTGTTGTGTGCCGATCAGATCCATCGACTGCTGGACAGGTCAGATGATTTATGGGATGTCTGTCTTTGCAATAACAGATACACCTAGACCGAGTGATTTGTGATGTTTACACCAATTTTGACCTTCAGTATTACATGAAGAATTTACATTTAATCTTTGTGTGCTCATGTGTGATACATCATGCATGTGGTTTTACTTTCCTATTTTATCGACACCTACAAACCTGAAAGGGATGCTCTTTACAAGAACATGTGTGGATTAAAGTCATGCGAAAGGGTTTGATATGGATACTGTTGATGGTATCGGATCCGCCGTCTTCCTCGGTCCAAAAACATTGCTTTTATCTAATGTATAAGCAGCTTTCTGTTAATGTCCAATAGCATCTTCATTTATCAGTGTCTTGTAATGCTTTGAAATAAGTTTATAGAAGTACACATATATACACACACACATACATAAAAAAGTGTTAATATATATTTAAAGTGTATGTTTAAATTATTTTTATACTTGCATATTGCATACATGTATCTACACACATACATATTTGATATGTTTCTTTTTTGTCAAATCTGACGGTTTGTCAGTATTGTCAGGGACTGTTTAAATGTGTTTTGAGTGTCTAATACAAGTAGTGAACTTGAAGCAATGACGCTTGTTGCTGCATTGATGTCGTGTTCTTGTCACGGATGGGAGAGGTTTCTTTATTGTGACTTTAACTCCCCATCCAAACGGTTTGTGTACCGTTCTATATCTTCAGGGAATATAATCATCAGAAATTATTTTAATATAACCACACCTCCATATGAATCATCTGATATCACGTGTAGATCAAGTGTAGGTTGTTTAAACAAATGAGAAATGATTTTTTGCTTGTATGAACTTACATTATACTGTAATGTTGAGATCTAAATGGTAAATGTGTTACTGAATGAATAACAAGTATTGCTCCTTTAAATGGGTTGTTGACAATTAATATTGACATGAACTTTATTAGCATAGATTTGATATAAGTGTGTTTATTTTAGATATTTTAACTGGCCACCATTATATTTTTGTGCATATTCCTTACATCTTTTGTGCAATAGTTCTGCAGTGTGACAAAATAAAAAACTAAATATTCTATGTAGTTTTTCTATTAATATAAGCTCATAGAAACTGAATGCATGTTAGTGTTACAGAATGAGAAAAATGTTTAAAGTATGTGTTTAGTCACACTGCAGGCTGCTGCACACTGCAAAAAAATGACTTTCGCACTTAGTATTTTTGTCTTGTTTTCAGTAAAATGTTTTTTAAAATTCTTAAATTGAGATGTATTTTCTTGATGAACAAAATGACCTAGGAAAACAAGTCTAGTTTTTAGACAAAAAATATATATATAAAATTTAAGCGAATTAGTGTTTACATTTTTTTTTCTTGAAATAAGTGTTTATGAAAAAAGTAAACTTATTTCAAGATTTTTTTTATTCCAATGGCAGATTTTTTTGCTTGTTTTAAGCACTATTTTACTTAGTGTTTTTTTTGTCTTAAAACTAGACTTATTTTCCTGGATCATTTTTATTTTCAAGAAAAAAAATCTTATTATTTTTGTCTTGTTTTCAGTAAAAAATATCTAAAAAAATTCTCAAATTAAGATGCTTTTCTTGAAAAAAAATATTGAAAATTTTTCTTAAACACTAAATTCAAGAAAAATTTGCTTACCCCATTGGCAGATTCTTTTGCTTGTTTTATGCACAAAATCACTTCAATTTGATATTTTTTTGTCTAAAAACTAGACTTATTTTCTTGTGTCGTGTTGCTCATCAAGAAAAAGCATCTTAATTTAAGAATTTTTAGATATTTTTACTGAAAAATACTAAGAATTTTTTTTCTTGAAAATCATTCTTTGCTCTGAAGAAAATACGTTAATAAAAACATTTTCTATACGTTTAATTATTTTAATTAAAATAAAAATGTAAGAATTTTTAGATGTTTTTACTGAAAACAAGACAAAAACACTAAGTTAGAAAGTCAAATTTGCAGTGCATGTCAACAGCACACTGCAAAAAATGATTTTCTTGGTATTTTTTGTCTTGTTTTTAGTAAAAATATCAAAAAATTCTTAAATTAAGATGCTTTTTCTTGATGAGCAAAATGACCTAGGAAAATAAGTCTAGTCTTTTTAGACCAAAAATATCACATTTAAGTGATTTTATGAATAAAACAAGCAAAATCCCCATTGGCAGATTTTTTTTGCTTGTTTTATGCACAAAATCACTTAAATTTAATGTATTTGGTCTAAAAATTTTTGGTCTTCTTGGGTCATTTTGCTCATCGGGAGGGAGCATCTTAATTTAAGAATTTTTAGATATTTTTACTGAAAACAAGACAAAAATACTAAAAAATGTTTTTCTTGAAAATAATTTTAATGCAGTGCATAAATATTATCAGTTTTTTAAAGATTTAACTGGCAAAAACCCTTCAAAGTAATCTGGGAATTTTTACTGGATTATGAATTGGAAATGTACTGTACAGATTAGTTACTACACTGTAAAGAAATGGTTCAGATTAAGTTAATTCAACTTAAAAAATATTAGTTGACACAATTTTTACATTTTTGAGTCAACTAATATTTTTAAGTTGAATGAACTCTTGAAATAAATTTTAAGTCAAGCAAGTAACTTAATTTTTTAAGTTGAACCAACAAATTATTTTGAACAGTGTAACTGCTTAAATAATGGTCTGAATATGGTTGATTTGGTATTAAATGATGCTATTACACACTTTTAGAGATTTTAGGAGACGTCTTTGAGAGTTTTGGCCTTATTGAATTTTGTGAATAACTCTTTTTACCCAGCATGATGTCTGCTGTCTTTTTAGGGGTGACTTTTCTCCCTCATTAGGCTTTATTAGATCCTGGCCATATGGATCCTTCAAAAATAACTTGCACACCTCTCTTTTTTTAGGTGTTTGATTATACACACAGTATTCAGGGTAATAGGCTGATTTACAGTAATAAGTTTGAGGGGATGTACTGATTTACAGTAATATTGTTCTGCATGTTGGCTATAAGCTTTAAAGAAATCTATTAGGAATAACTAACAGATGAAAGATTTGTATATGTTCGTTGTATTTTTCTTCAGCTGAAGAGATCGGATCATATGGTCAGATCATAAGATCTGCTGACAGACCTTCAGGCTTTATCGTCAGACATTCATTAGTGTTTTATAATGGGACACATTAGTGACAGAACTGAAATAGTGTTTTAGGAGCATGAGAATCTGTTTCCCTGTAGATCATCTATCTGATGAGAATACTGCTGAATAAATTTATCGCTGACACACATTTAAATGTGTCACAGCCTGAAACCCTGAAAAGCAAAATTGTTTTATTAATTAATATGATATTATGATGAATAGTCAGGTAATGTAAAGTGTTTGGATGTTGGCTGTTTATTTTTTTGGGGGGGGTCCAGGTCATCTGTTGATGTCAACTAAAATTAATTTGTTTTTTTTTATTCATTCATGTCACAACTCTGACAGGCAATAGAAATAATGTTGAGAATCTATTTCGAATATCAGACAAATTATTTTGTGAAACAATTCAAAGGGCTTTTAAGATTAATGTCTTAATGAAACAGTTATGATCTTGTTGCATGTCTGTGTTTCCTGTGAAATAAATTTCTTAAACAAGAAGCGAATTATGAGATCCATCTGTTTGTTTGTATTTCTTTCAATCTTGAGATCTTCTTAACATTATTGTATTATTAAAGTTTGTGCAAAGTCTGATATTAAATGTGTTCTTACACCAAAGACAAATGTGTTTTACCATCCAGCCACACTGCAAAAAATGATTTTCAAGAAAAAAATTTTTTTATAGTAAAGTATTTTTGTTTTGTTTTCAGTAAAAATATCTAAAAACTCTTAAATTAAGATGCTTTTTCTTGATGAGCAAAACGACCCAAGAAAATAAGTCTAGTTTTTAGACCAAAATATTAAATTGAAGTGATTTTGTGCATAAAACAAGCAAAAAAAATCTGCCAATGGGGTAAGCAAATTTTTCTTTCATTTTTCTTCAGTTTAGTGTTTACAAAAATTTTCAAGATTTTTTTTGCTTACCCCATTGGCAGATTTCTTTTTTGCTTGTTTTAAGCACAAATTCTCTTAAATTTGATATTTTTGGTCTAAAAACTAGACTTATTTTCTTGGGTCATTTTGCTCATCAAGAAAAAGCATCTTAATTGAAGAATTTTTAGATATTTTTTACTGTAAACAAGACTAAAATAGTAAGACATTTTTTCTTGAAAATCATTTTTTGCAGTGTGAGTAGATGCTTGCGATTGTGTTAGGGGCGGGGCCATGCTTGGTGGCTCCAGTGCATCATCGAGCCACCGTTTTAGCCCCGCCTAAATATTCCTGAACACAGAAATATGGAAAAACTGTTTAACGGTGTAACTCCACAATGTAGTACTACACAGTTCAGTTTTTGTAATGTGTTTCAGCAATACATTTCGAACATTTATAGTGTTTAGAAACAATTCCCTGAAATGACTTTACACAGAATTTGCATACATTTCAGCTCTTCTCAATGTTTTATGTCACAGGACAAAGCCTGTCACTCATTTTAAAGGATTACTCCACTCACTCAAAAAAAATCCATTAATTTACACATCCCCAGGTCATCCAAAATGTTTGTCTTTCTTTGTTCAGTCGAGAAGAAATTAAGTTTTTTAGGAAAACATTCCAGGAATTTTCTCAGTGTAATAGACTTTTTTGGACCCCAACAGTTTACGGTTTAAATGCAGTTTAAAATTGCAATTCAGAGGGCTCTAAATGATCCCAACCGAGGCAAAAGGATCTTATCTATTATAAACCATCTATTATAAACCATATAAACCAGCGTGACCTCACGTAATGCGTAAGAACATTGAAAAGTCACGCACATTTGCGAACCATTTTCAACAATAAACTGACACAAAGACATTTATTACATTGCAAAAATGACTTTCTTACTTAGAATTTTTGTCTTGTTTTCAGTAGAAATATCTAAAAATTCGTAAATAAAGATGCTTTTTCTGGATGAGCAAAATGGCCTAAGAAAATAAGTCTATCGTTTTTAGACAAAAAATATACAATTTAAGTGAATTTGTGCTTAAAATAAGCAAAATATCTGCCAATGGGGTGACAAAAATAAGATTTCTTTTTTCTTCAACACTTAATTCAAGCTAAATTTACTCACCCCATTGGCAGATATTTTTTGCTTGTTTTAAGCACAAATTCACTTAAATTTCACATTTTTTGTTTAAAAACTAGACTTATTTTCTTAGGTCATTTTGCTCATCAAGAAAATACATCTTTATTTAAGAATTTGAAGATATTTCTACTGAAAACAAGACAAAAATACTAAGTGAGAAAGTAATTTTGCAGTTCACGGCAAAAAAATTATTTTCAAGAAAAAAAATTCTTAGTTTTTTTTGTCTTGTTTTCAGTAAAAATATCAAAAAATTCTTAAATTAAGATGCTTTTTCTTGATGAGCTAAACAACCCAAGAATAATCAAGGTTTTTAGTATATTATTCATGATATGCACGCTCTTAAGGCTGTGCAATTGGGCAATTAGTTGAATTAGTTGAAAGGGGTGTGTTCAAAAAAATAGCAGTGTGGCATTCAATCACTGAGGTCATCAATTTTGTGAAGAAACAGGTGTGAATCAGGTGGCCCCTATTTAAGGATGAAGCCAACACTTGTTGAACATGCATTTGAAAGCTGAGGAAAATGGGTCGTTCAAGAGATTGTTCAGAAGAACAGCGTACTTTGATTAATAAGTTGATTGGAGAGGGGAAAACCTATAAAGAGGTGCAAAAAATGATAGGCTGTTCAGCTAAAATGATCTCCAATGCCTTAAAATGGAGAGCAAAACCAGAGAGACGTGGAAGAAAACGGAAGACAACCATCAAAATGGATAGAAGAATAACCAGAATGGCAAAGGCTCAGCCAATGATCACCTCCAGGATGATCAAAGACAGTCTGGAGTTACCTGTAAGTACTGTGACAGTTAGAAGATGTCTGTGTGAAGCTAATCTATTTTCAAGAATCCCCCGCAAAGTCCCTCTGTTAAAAAAAGGCATGTGCAGAAGAGGTTGAAATTTGCCAAAGAACACATCAACTGGCCTAAAGAAAAATGGAGGAACATTTTGTGGACTGATGAGAGTAAAATTGTTCTTTTTGGGTCCAAGGGCCACAGGCAGTTTGTGAGACGACCCCCAAACTCTGAATTCAAGCCACAGTACACAGTGAATACAGTGAAGCATGGAGGTGCAAGCATCATGATATGGGCATGTTTCTCCTACTATGGTGTTGGGCCTATTTATCGCATACCAGGGATCTTGGATCAGTTTGCATATGTTAAAATACTTGAAGAGGTCATGTTGCCCTATGCTGAAGAGGACATGCCCTTGAAATGGTTGTTTCAACAAGACAATGACCCAAAACACACTAGTAAACGGGCAAAGTCTTGGTTCCAAACCAACAAAATTAATGTTATGGAGTGGCCAGCCCAATCTCCAGACCTTAATCCAATTAAGAACTTGTGGGGTGATATCAAAAATGCTGTTTCTGAAGCAAAACCAGAAAATGTGAATGAATTGTGGAATGCTGTTAAAGAATCATGGAGTGGAATAACAGCTGAGAGGTGCCACAAGTTGGTTGACTCCATGCCACACAGATGTCAAGCAGTTTTAAAAAACTGTGGTCATACAACTAAATATTAGTTTAGTGATTCACAGGATTGCTAAATCCCAGAAAAAAAAATGTTTGTACAAAATAGTTTTGAGTTTGTACAGTCAAAGGTAGACACTGCTATTTTTTTGATCACACCCCTTTCAACTAATTGCCCAATTGCACAGCCTTAAGAGCGTGCATATCATGAATGCTGGGTCTCATTTGTTTTCTGAGAATCTACTGAACCTACTGGTAACTTGTTTGCCACGTAGCAATAAAAAATATACTAAAAACCTTGATTATTCTGGTTAGTCACATTGTACTGCTATTATTTTGAACAAGACTGTAAGTCTAGTCTTTAGACCAAAAATATAAAATGTAAGTAATTTTGTGCATAAAACAAGCAAAAAAATCTGCCAGTGGGGTCAGCAAAAAAATCTTGAACATTTTTCTTAAACACTAAATTCATGAAAAATTTTCCAAACCCCATTGGCAATTTTTTTGCTTGTTTTATGCACAATCACTTAAATTTGACATTTTTTGGTCTAAAAACTAGACTTATTTTTCTTGGGTTGTTTAGCTCATCAAGAAAAAGCATCTTAATTTAAGAATTTTTTATATTTTTACTGAAAACAAGACAAAAATACTAAGAATTTTTTCTTGAAAATCATTTTTTGCCGTGTAGTATCATTCCACACTGCAAAAAAAGATTTTTAAGAAAAAAAATTGTTAGTATTTTTGTCTTGTTTTCAGTAAAAATATCTGAAAAAATTCTTAAATTAAGATGCTTTTTCTTAATGAGCTAAACGGAAATAAGTCTAGTTTTTAGACCAAAAATATCAAATTTAAGTGAGTTTTTTTGTCGTTGCATAAAACAAGCAAAAATGTAGTATTTAAGAAAAAAAATGTGCTTACCCCATTGGCAGATTTTTTTTTTTGCTTGTTTTATGCACAAAATCACTTAAATTCGATATTTTTTGTCTAAAAACTAGACTTATTTTCTTGGCTCGTTTTGCTCATCAAGAAAAAAAGTATCTTAATTAAACAATTTTTTATATTTTTACTGAAAACTAGACAAAAATACTAAGAATTTTTTTCTTGAAAATCATTTCATGCAGTGTAAGGGGACATGGAGCAAAAATTAGCACATGAAAGTTTCAAGTGAGCACATGAAACTAAACTTTCACATTTTATCAGTCTTGTACTACCGAGCCCCTAAGGTGACATTGGAGTAAAACAAATCTAAAGTTTAGTTTCATGTGCTCACATGAAACTTGCATGTGCTCACTCCAAACCTTCATGTGCAGAAATTTTTTTTAAAGTTTAGTTTCGCATGATTTTTTGCTTCATGTCTCCTTAGGGGCTCCGTATTTCCCTGAATTGTGTGTTAAAAAGAAAGTGGTGAGATTTTCAGGTTTGTGTAAATTGTTTTACAGTTTTAATAGGCACAGCAGATCAACGTCTCTCTCTCTTCCCAAACAGAATCAACAAAAGGCACAGGACTGCAAATGTTTTAAATGATATCAGTTGGCAAAAAAGTTCAAAATGAATCCGCTTCACTGTTTTGTACACACATGCTCGCACAACCTCAAAACACCATTTGGCACATTGCAAAGCCTTCATTTAGGTTATTCCACAGACTAAAATCCATCTAATTTATAAAGAAAAACATCTAAACATGCCATGGACATGAAAAATATCAGATACATCATCATACTGCATGTTAAGAGATGAAGCATTGCTCCCAATCTTTTACACATTTGAACCTGAATACGTTATGTGCACAGGAGAATCTACAATAAATTTAAAGCAATTCATAACATTTAAAATAATATAAATGCTGATATTATTAGACGATATACAAATCATTTTAGTGCAAATATAAAAATATTACAATTACAGTATCAGTCAAGTTCAGGAACACTGCAGATTTGGTCAAAAACTACTTCACAGACTGTATGGAAGAAACCATGGATCCAGATAACAACACAAAAATAAATTGTAGTGTGTAGTGTAGTGGGCACAATGTTACACACTGTTGTTGTCAATTACTCCTCTGCATGTCTTCCTGTGTGTTTTTAAAAACAGGGTCACGCCATTTAGCAAAATGCCATGCAGACCGCAAGATAAACACAGATAGGGCTGGTTTAAAAGCTACACTAGGGCATCTGCTTAAAAAGTACAGAATAAAAACACGTACAAATCCATAAAAATAATTACTTTAAAAACATATAAAGAAATGTATCATTAAAAGACGTCTGGATTGCATACGTTTCATTTGACAGTTGTGTGTGTGTGTGTGTGTGTATGTATGTGTGTGTGTGTTAGATGTTAGAAGTCCTGTACAGTAATAATCATCTGTGTGTGTTGAAGGACAGTGAAGGTGAGTCGTGGTCTTCACAGGGTTTCTGTCGTTCTTTAAGAGCTCATTATAAGTGAACTGTTCTCATCTGTTTCTCGACTCTTGAAGGATGAATGTACCTGTTCTAAATCCAAAACAACATCCAACAAACGAGAGACGACGACTCGTGCACGCTCACAACGGCCCTGAGTAGACACTAACATAAACACACACATACAGAGATTCTGATAAAAGCAGACATTTATATTTATTATCATTTTCATCTTTATCATTTGACAATTATGGATTAACCATAACCTTTGCATGATTAAGCTGTACTATACACCATAGTAAACGAGAAAAAACTAATATCTGACCTGATGACAGGTCGCTGGTCTTCACAGGAGTCACTTCCTGTTCTGCTGTTTCCACTTCCTGTGTGTCCAGGTATTTCTTCCTGTGTCACAAACATCCACAGCGGTTATATCACAATACACACGATAAACGATGGCAGCTTTTCACTATAGTAATTTACCATGGTAAGTATAGTTTTTCTGCCAAAATACCGTAGGTCAAGATCATACCAATTTACATCAAACAGAATAAATAACAAGTTACTGTAAATTTTTGTTTATAAAAGTGACAGCTTATAGCAAGTTGCAACAGCTTTTTATTATTTAGCGTAACTTGTAAATCTTGTAATGTTTATTGATTTCATCCGATGTTGATTTAAAACATCCCACCACCCTCAATTCTGAGATGGTGATATGTTATACATATATAGCGGTATGTATATTTATACATATACATATATGAAGAGTTTCGTTGCAAAACGAGATAAATCAATGTTTTAACATTTTTGTCAAAACATGTTTATTATTTTGTTTTATGGTGCTACTTAGCTGTATTTTTAAGTTATGAAGCTTTAAATCAAAACAAACCAACTGCAGTTGAATTGATATTAATTTGAATGCACAACCAAAAAACGAGATTTCTGAACAATTAAAAAAAACGGATTTATCTCATTTTGCAACGAAACTCTTCATATATATATATATATATATATATATATATAATGACCCTGGACCACAAAACCAGTCATAATGGAAAATTAACATGTATACAGTACATCTGAAAGCTGTGGTTTGTTAGGATCGGATCATATTTGGGCCGAGATACAACTACCTTGAAAATCTGGAATCTGAGGGTGCAAAAAAAATCTAAATATTGAGAAGATTGCCTTTAAAGTTGTCCAACTGAAGACATATTACTAATGATAAATATATATTTGTTATATATTTACAGTAGGAAGTTTACAAAATATTTTCATGGAACAAAATATTTTTACTGAACTCTAGCCCCACCATTGAGGAGTTATCTCATCAATTAAGAGAAAATATGTGCATAAAAACGTGTTACTGATTAATGTTTATGTTTATTTGTAATATCGCAATTATCCAATTCATAAAAAAACTGAAGCAAAAAACGTATTTACTAATTTTAAACTCATTAAGAATGCATGTTTTTACAATCGTTCTGAATCTGATCTCTAACAAATTCCTTAACAGCTTTTGCAAAAATATATATAAAAAAAACATATATATAACATATATATGAAGAGTTTCGTTGCAAAACGAGATAAATTCATTTTTTTAACATTTTTGTCAAAACATGTTTATTATTACGTTATCATGTTATTATTTTGTTTTATGGTGCTACTTAGCTGTATTTTTTAAGTTATGAAGGTTTAAACAAAACAAACCAACTGCAGTTGCATTGAAATTAATTGGAATGAACAACCAAAAAACAAGATTTCTGAACAATTAAAAAAACGGTGGTTATCTCGTTTTGCAACGAAACTCTTCATATATATATATATATATATATATATATATATATATATATATATATATATATATATATATATATATACATACATACATACATACATACATACATACATACATACATACATACATACATACATACATACATACATACATACATACATACATGCATACATGCATGCATGCATGCATGCATGCATGCATACATACATACATATATATATATATATATATTAGGGCTGTCAAAATTAACGCGTTAATAACGCGTTAACGCAAATTCATTTTAACGCCACTAATTTTATTAACGGAGATTAACGCAACGCGCAATTTCTGTTTGACCCTTGGTCCAGCCCATAGTTGAATGAACAGAGACGCAGACAAATGTGACTCTCTCTAAATGAGTAAAAGGTTTTCATAGAAATAAGAACATTAAGCAAATCGTCTACCAAATCCAATGCTCTAAATGCTCGTTGGACATCTGATATGATCTTTATTTATACGTCTGAGAGGTGTAACCTTTACCGTCCTCCTAATGCTTAATCTAATACAAAAATGCGTCTCAATTCATTTTGGTTTCGCTTTTATGCATGATTTAGAAAATAGACTGCAGGACTTGCTTGATGTTAAAAGAGTCATTAAGAGAGATAAAGTTCGGTACCTGATTAATGTTAAAGAGTTATTAAGAGCGACAAGACTCAAAAGTGATCCCCTCACGCTGACTGACTGATATCTGAAGCGCGTGCACACAGACGCGCGAGTGCGCGACCCGGATATATAGACATCTACACAAAATTACAGTTTTACAAATATCTGTTTTGATAAGAATTCACGCAGGTAGGCTCTATAATCTGTTATGTTTTAAGTAAATGTTTGGTTAACTGTTGGGTAAAACTATCTGATGTGTAACATTATATTAGATCACTTAGATTTTAAGCAGTCTGTCACAATGTCAATCAAACAAAAGGAAAAAAGTTGAACATACATTGATGATGTTTTTGCTTTGTGTGTGCTAAATCTATTAGTTTTACCAGTGATTTTAAGGTATTGATGTGGTAATATAATGTATGGATGTGGAAATGTTTGTGGTAATTTGACTCTTTCAACTTCAAACACGTGTAGTTCTGTCATATTTTGTTATATTTCAACAAATCATGCATTTTTCTATGTTTTAATAGAGAATGTCAAAATATGAACAACTTTTTTTTAAATTTGCTAATTCCGACTCAACTTGCCAGCACAGGTCACAAATGATGCAGCAGCAAACAAAAATGGAGAAAGAAAAATCTTCTGAAAGGAAAATTCATATACAAAACAATGGCTGGTGAATCTGTTAAAATGTAAACAGGCTGTTGTTAACATACATTTCCATAAAGCATCTATATATGTATATATGATTAGAATATTAAAAACCTGAAAAGTGTTAAATAAGGGTAAATTTAGAATGGATAAAAATGTGCGATTAATTTGCGATTAATCGCAGTTAACTCATGAAATCATGCGATTAATCTAGATTAATTGTTTTAATCTATTGACAGCCCTAATATATATATATATATATATATATATATATATATATATATATATATATATATATATATATATATATATATATATATACACACATATATATATATACATATATACATATTAAATATATTAAAAGAAAAATACAAATTTTTAAGAGTTTATAAGCAGATAAAAAATATATAACGTTTTTTTTCCTGGTTTTGTTTGTTTATTGTTTGTTTGAAAGCAGATGGTCTGTCCATTTGATATATTTGTATGTTTATATATTTTAAAAGAACATTTTCCTGGAAGGCATTTTGTGAAACTTCTGTGAAAATCAACTTTCCAAAAAAAAGAAAAAAAAAGGCTGGTGGAAATTAGCTTATATCCTATACATAAAAATTTACACTTTTGACCCATACAACTATAATGTATTGTTGGCTGTTGCTACAAATATACCTGTGCTATTTATGACTGGTTTTGTGGTCCAGGTTCATATATGTTAATTCTTTTTTAATAAGAAGATATAAATGTATAATGTTAAAGGAAGCAGGTATTATCAAGTCTTCTTTCAGTACAACAGCGACACCTGCTGGAGGTTTAGGATTATTTACACACACACACCTGAGTTTGTCTCTTCCCTGCAGAAGCTCTTTATAAATCATCTGTATTTCAGCATCAGGATCTAATGGATCACTCCAGTCAGCCAGAGTCACAGCAGAGTGAGTCCGACTACAGCCAGCAACTAAAACAAACACACAGAAACACTGATATAACCGATGCACTGATTATCATGAACATAAAGATCATGGGCGTCTGGTGACTGCTCTTCCGAGGGGCGCAAATTCAAACTATGTGTTCGGAGTGTCATGTGTGTTGCTCATGTTTTCAAAATATGTGTTTGTTGCGTCATGTTCACCATGTGCATCACGTGTTTTGTCATAATAAGTGCCTGCTGCACACACGTCAAAACCGTTTATGATAAAAGAGATGCTCACGTTCACAAAATACACGCAAGACACTCCCTTAACAGTAAACTCTGATTACACATGACATTATGCGAGTATCTGGCAAATGCGAGCGTCTCTTTTATCATAAACCCTTTAGACGCATCTGCAGCAAGCACTTATTTTAACAAGACACGTGATGCACATATGATAACTCTAGAACACATATTTTGAAATTACGAACCACACACATGACGGGCTACATAAATGTTGTGACGAACTTCACATCGAGCACTACTCACTTTGTAAGTAGCTTTAGCTAAAAAAATCTGCTAAATGTTAATGTTTAAGATTTTACAAAATATAATGATTATCATATTAATGCACAAATCAAATGACATAGTACCTTAATGAATACAGTGGTTTTACTATAGTACTAATTCACACACCTGTGCGGTCTGGCTGTAAGCAGCAGGTCCATTTGTTACCGCGGTAAGCTCCAGGGTGAAATGATGGCAGCATGTTCTCATTATAAATACTGACCTTCCTGATCGCTGACAGCCAATGATTGAGATCATTTACATTCTGAAACACACACGCGTGCGCACACACACACACACACACACACACACACACACACCAGCTGTAATAGTGTGCAATTTAAACACATCAGTAAAAAAATTTACATAGCTTACTGTATATTGTGAGTGTTTTTTCTGTCTGTCTTCTACAGTTGCATCCCAGACAAACAATTCTTACTAATTTGTGTGTGTGTGTGTTTCTGTTTGTGTGTGTTTTGCACCTTGCACTGCAGGTATGTTGTTTGTAATTGTCCTTCTGTATCTTGTGTGATGACTTGCATGACGTTTTGAAGCTGAAAGGCGTTTTCATCCACCCGCTCGATAGCACACACACGCTGGACAGGAATAGAGGAGCGCACCTGTAACACACACACACACACACACACACACACACACACACAATACAACTGTAAAAATATACCAGTGAAATAGAAAACTCAGTGAGATTTATTATTTTATTTATCAGAAATTGATTGGATAATGAAAAGTGTGGACAGGTGGTTAGGAGGAGGAGCTTGATGACATCATGTATTACAGCATGAACAGTCTTGCGTGTGTGTGTGTGTGTGTGTGTGTGTGTGTGTGTGTGTGTGTGTGTGTGTGTGTGTGTGTGTGTGTGTGTGTGTCAGACCTGCCAGTCAGGGCTCTTGGCGTATGACAGCGACTCTGAGCTCAGCCAGAAGTAGCGTTTCTTGAAAGTCAAGCGTTGGATGAGCTGTGGTCCTTTTGCTGTGTGTTTCTGTAGGAATCCTTCCTTTACTATGACTGAAGGTAAGAACACAGCTCGCTGAGGAACCTCACACACTGAGGAGAAACACACAGAAACAATGAAAAACTGCCTGTCTGTGTTTGACAATGAATTGTTATGCGGTTGCTGAAGTGTTCTGAATGGTTGTTAATGTGTTTGTTGAAATCACCTGAAATAGGCTAAAAAATAATAATAGTGGTGCTTGACGTAACACCAGTAAAAAGAAACGATATGATTTCGGGATATGGTGAAGTTTTACATCCAATGTCCTGTACAGGTATTGATTCATATGAATTTAACAGAGCGGCTTGCGAAATTTGGAGGTGAGATGCAGTACTTCAGTACAAACAGCAGGTGGCGCACTCGCCTGTATTCAGATAACAGTGTTTCACATTCACTCCACATGCAACACATCTACAAATTACTAGTAAGTTGAGTAACAGTACCTTAAAGGGATTGTTTACCCAAAAATGAAAATTCTGTCAAAATTTACCCTCAAGTTGCACAAAGGAAGATATTTGTAAAACAGGAGCACTATTGACTTCCATAGTAGGAAAAACAAATACTAGGGAAGCCAATGGTGCTCATAAACAAGCAAAAATGGGGTAAGCAAAAAATCTTGAACATTTTTCTTAAACCCTAAATTCAAGAAAAAATCAAGAAAATTTGCTTACCCCATTGGCAGATTTTTTTGCTTGTTTTATGCCAAAATCACTTAAATTTGATATTTTTGGTCAATATTTAAGTCATTTTGCTCATCAAGAAAAAGCATCTTAATTTAAGAATTTTTAGATATTTTTACTGAAAACAAGACAAAAATACTAAGATTTTTTTTCTTGAAAATCATTTTTTGCAGTGTATATGTGCACACTGGAAAAAATTACTTTCTAACTTATTTTTACTGAAAACAAGACAAAAATACTATCTAAAATTTTTTAAATTAAGATGTATTTTCTTAATGAGCAAAATGACCAAGAAAATAAGTCTAGTTGTTAGACAAAAAATATAAACTTTCAGTAAATTAGTGCTTGAAATAAGTAAAAAATCTGCCAATGGAATACGACAAAAAATTCTTTAATTTTTCATAAACACTTAATTCAAGATTTTTTTCTTATTCCATTGGCAGATTTTTTTTTTTGCTTGTTTTAAGGACTAATTCGCTTAAATTTCATATTTTTTGTCTAAAAACTACTAAAAACTATAGACTTATTTTCTTGAGTCATTTTGCTCATACAGACTACCGGCACATCCGGGAACTTGACTGTAAATTTCGTCACCGCCCCTTTTTGGGGGACAATAAACTAGACCTTCCATTGACTTCCATTCAAAATAGCGGAACAAAGCAACATTTTTACGCAGCCGGCAGGCGTAAATAACTTATGAAATCACTCAGATTAAACATGTCGAGTATTTATCTGTCCACCCTGCCTGCCATAGAGCGCGAAAGATACATTAACATATTTAATTTGGTCAATATAAAAACATGTCCCTTTCGTTCTCCCAGCGTCAAATTTGTGTAACGCTATGATTGCTGGAATATCACTAAATATAAAGACATAAGATATAAATACGAAGTAACTTTCAAATACAAAGTAAAATCATTCACTGGCTTTCCTGTTGACTCGATGAGGTACAATGTAAATGTCCAGGTAAGACACCTCTGGCCAATAGGGAGCGTTATTACACAAATTTGATGCTGGGAGAATGAAAGAGACATGTTTTTATATTGACCAAATTAAATGTGTTAATGTATCTTTCGCGCTCTATGGCAGGCAGTGTGGACAGATAATTACTCAACATGTTTAATCTGAGTGATTTCTTACGTTATTTACGCCTGTCAGCTGTGTACGAGCGTTGCTTTGTTCCGCTATTTTGAATGGAAGTCAATGTCAGGTCTAGTCTGTTTTCCCCCAAAAGTAGGCGTGAACCTGTTCAGAGTCATTATAGGACGTTGCGCCGGTTGTGCGTATCAAGAAAAAGCATCTTAATTTAAGAATTTTTGGATATTTTTACTGAAAACAAGACAAAAATGCTAAGTGAGAATAATTTTTTTATGTACGACAACAGACACAGTCTCTCTCAGTCTCTCTCGTCAGGTTAGTAAGTTGATCGGTGTCTTCAGTATTAACTCACCGCTGTTGTGATCGATGTCTATCAGCTTGTCAAGGAAATCTTTAACAGAGACCACACTGCACAGAATGATGGAGTGAAGAGGAGTCATCCACTGCTCCTTACCATGACCCAACTGTAGACCTAAATTACCCACACTCTGAAGAGCCTGAGAGAGAGAGAGAGAGAGAGAGAGAGAGAGAGAGAGAGAGAGAGAGAGAGAGAGAGAGAGAGAGAGAGAGAGAGAGAGAGATTTATGATAAAATTGTCATTTTGGGGTGAACTAACTCTGTGGTTCTCAAACTGGGGGCTGGGGCCGCGAGATGGTGCCGGGGGGGCCCAGTTTTATGACATTTTATAAAATACATTAATTTATCATGAATTTTGTGTAATTAAACCTAAAAAATAAGGCTACTAACCAACAGCACTACTTTGTATAATTTAATATGTTTTGTTTAATTAAAATAATACGTTTTAGAGCACATTTGTCATAAATTTTCTTTGGGGGGCCGCGAAGGAATGTACGTACACAAGGGGGGCCGCACACTAAAAAAGTTTGAGAACCACTGAACTAATCCTTAAACTGTGTGTGTTAAGATATTTCACCTGCAGATGGCGATAGTGTGTGACACACAAGGCAGGTGAAGAACAGGTAAAGTTTATAATGAAAGAATATAAAGGTAAACTGTAAATATTCAACTGTTTCTGCTTGATTTTTTAAAAAAACATTTTTTACCTTTTTTGAATGGTTTTCTATGGGCTCTTTATCTACCCTGAACGCTTTGCTTTTTGGCTGCCCCCTTTGCCATGTGTTTTTAAAGAAACGTTTTGAGCGGAAAAGCGCCCGACTTCATTCACATTCTTCCATTGTCCAATCAAATGAGAGGAGAGGCGGACGTTCTGTTGTGGTGACAGAAGTTTACTGTTGTTTGGAATAACCGGAGACTACACTCGCTCCTTGTCTCCTGCATGTTTGTACACCTCTCTCCCTCGAACAAGGGCTGCGCAAGTGCCGTCTTTTTAAAGTTTCTGCTATTATGCCAGAGAGCTCATGTTTCAATATTTGATTGACAGGACAGCTGCATCGGTGATTGCCTAGCAATATAAAAGCCTTGCTGCACTGCCTTTTATAAGTGACCCCCCAAAAAAACGCAGTGCCTTCCATGTACAGGCGTTTAAAACACGTTTGTTGTGATCGTCACCTAAATCTGGAATTTAACTCTTTCCCTGCCATTAAAGAGTAATCTCGTCAATTAAGAGAAACATTTGCATGAAAAAAACATGTCCCTGATGAGTTTTTATGTTAATCTATAACCGCAATTATCCACTTGATGGCGCTCTTACCCAATTTATAAAAAAGTGAAGCAAAAAAATGATGTACTCATTTTAAACTCTGTGTATGTTATGATAATCGTTCTGAATCTGATCTCTAACCAAATTCCTTCACAAAAATGCAATAATTTTAACTTTTTGCTAAAGAAATTTTATTTTTTAAGAAAAATACCCAGATTTAAGAGTTTATAAACAGAGAAAAAAATAAAGATAGGATGAAACATTTTTTTCCCCTGTTTTTGTTTATTGTTTGTTTGAAAGCAGATGGTCTGTTCTTTCATTTGATATATTTGTATATTTATTTTTTTAGAAGAAAATATTCCTTGAGGGCATTTTGTGACTTTTGTAAAAATCACAAAAATGCTGGCGGGCAACTTTTCAAAAAAAGGCTGGCGAGGAATGAGTTAAAGATCTGTTCAGTCTTACATACATAACACAGTGCTGCCTCACAATTATTCGCGACTAATCGTTTGCAGAATAAAAGTTTTTATGTACATAATGTATGTGGGTGTACTGTGTATAATAATTATGTATAAATACACATAATTTATATTATAAATAAATATTTATTATATATTTTGTCTTCTTAAAAGTATACATGTATGTGTGTGTATTTATATATACATAATTATTATACACATTATCAAACATATACACATATATTATGTAAACAAAAACTTTTATTCTGCAAACGATTCGTCGCAACCAATCGTGAGGCAGCACTAACAAAGTTACAGTACTTTTGGAATGTCTCTTATCCAATCAGATTTAAGGATCACAAGCAACTATATATGTGGTTTTGAAACAATGTAGCACTTTGTATGTGTTTCCATTTGTGTGTGTGTGTTAAACCTTGGCGAGCAGTAAGAGAGTTCTGCTGGTGCGCGTGTCAGCGTGACAATCTCTCAGCTGGAAGAGTTTTGGCGTCAGGATCGCAGGAGCAAACAGACGTAAGAAGAAAAACCCACTGATGGCCAAATACTTCACATCCTGCAGAGAGAGACGAGTGACGTGACATCATCCAGATAGACATCAACATGAGATCGGACTTACAGTATGAGGAGACTTTACCTCATTCCCTGCTCCTGGAAACTGCTCCTCTACTCGTTTATGAAGCTGTTTGAACACGACTCTCATCACAGGAGGACACTGAGAAACAGAACTGACGATGGCTTCCATGATGCTGGTCAGATACGTCTGCAAGAGACCCACGCTGCTCTCCCGGATCTCGGCTTCAGATAATGAACCTTTGAATGATATACGTCTTGAGAGATGGAGAGAGAGAGAGAGAGAGAGAGGGAGAGAGAGGGAGATGAAGTACACACCTTAGGTAAAGTTTACTGGTTAAAAAGCCGGTAGGAATATTGGCATAGTGACAATTGACAACAGTGTTGGGGAAAGTTACTTTTAAAAGTAATGCATTACAATATTAAGTTACTCCCCAAAAAAGTTACTTAGTTACTTTACATGGAAAGTACACTGGAAAAAACTATTTTCAAAAAAACATTTTCTTAGTATTTTTGTCTTGTTTTCAATAAAAATATCTAAAAATTATTAAATTAAGACGTTTTTTCTTGAAGAGCAAAACGACAAAATAAAATAAATCTAGTTTTTAGACCAAAAACATCAAATTTAATGATTAAATTCAAGAAAAATTCAACAAAAATTTGCTTACCCCATTGGCACATATCTTTGCCTGTTTTATGCCAAAATCACTTAAATATGATATTTTTGTTCTAAAAACTAGATTTATTTTCTTGGGTCGTTTTGCTCATCAAGAAAAAGCATGTTCATTTAAGAATCCTCCAGACACTCCTACTAAAAACAATACAAAAATATTAAGATTTCTTTTCTCGAAAACCATTTTTTGCAGTGCAACTTGCATTTACTTTTTTGAAAAAAGTAACTCAAATATTAATGTGTACATTTACACTGCAAAAAATGATTTTCAAGAAAAATAAAAAAAATCTTAAATGCTTTTTTTAAGATGAGCAAAACGACCCAAGAAAATAAGTCTAGTTTTCAGACCAAAAATGTCAAATTAAAGTGATTTTGTGCATAAACAAGAAAAAAAATCTGCCAATGGGGTAAGCAAATTTTTCTTGAATTTAGTGTTTAAGTAAATTGTTCAAGATTTTTTTGGTTACCCCATTGGCAATTTTTTTTGCTTGTTTTATGCACAAAATCGCTTAAATTTGTTTTTTTTTCTTCCAAAACCAGACCTACATTCCTGGGTCGTTCCGCTCATCAAGAAAAAGCATCTTAATTTAAGAATTTCTAGATATTTCTACCGAAAACAAGACAAAGATACTAAGAATTTTTTTTCTTGAAAATAATTTTTTGCAGTGTAAAAAGTAATGCAATAGTTTAATTGTTACTTCAGAAAAGTAATATTATTACGTAATGCATGTTACTCACGGCAAAAAATTATCTTCAAGAAAAAACATTTCTTGGTATTTTTGTCTTGTTTTCAGTAAAAAAATATCTAAAAATTCTTAAAAGTAAGATGCTTTTTCTTGATGAGCAAAACGACCCAAGAAAATAAGTCTAGTTTTTAAACCTTTTGTGCATAAAACAAGCAAATAAAATCTGCCAATGGGGTTTTGCTCATCAAGAAAAAGAATCTTAATTTAAGAATTTTTTGATATTTTTACTGAAAACAAGACAAAAATACTAAAAAATGTTTTTCTTGAAAATCATTTTTTGCAGTGCTTGTAATGCAATACCCCCAACACTGTTCATCAGGGCATTTACTTTATCATTACTACATGAAATTCACTTGCACACTGAGAAGGTCCTCATCATAAGATGCTCCGTGACATTTTACAGGTGGAGAATATATGCTATACATAGATCTAAATGAAAAGTGCTATTTATACAAAGTTCAGAAAGTTCTCTTCGGTTGCCTGGCAACAACTTTCTCTCTCTCTCTCTCTCTCTCTCTCTCTCTTTCTCTCTCTCTCCCCCATGTTTTCCAGATACTCTGTGATACTCTGTTACCCTCCAGTAAACAGCAGATTTATGTGTGTGTGTTGCTTGTACACACCTGGAGCGGTTGAGGTCTATCTTACATGGATCAAGCTCTATGTATTTCTTCTCCTCAAAGATTCGATTGATGATGGGCTTCAGAACCTCATGGAGGTACAGCATCCCTACAGCCTGACACACATAAACATACAAACCTCATACTACATCCTACACAGATATACAATCACACAATAATAATATTTCACACACACCTTCATAAACTGCTCCATGGCTTTAGACGCCAGTGAGTTTGACCGAAACAATGTGTTTGGATCTGCTGTTGGGAACATACAAGAAGACATGTGTTTGTGAACAATGATCTACTACACAACACACGGGCATTGTTAAGTGGCTTCAGCAATGTTCTGTGTGATTGTTTTAGTGTACTACACACATCAGTACACCTGTTGTATCATCTGCCAGGTGAAAACTGAGATGACTTTCATGATACATTATACACATGATCAGACTCAACACTTGTTTCTAGTTTCAATCTTCGTTCATTCGCCGGCAGACACGCCCATCTTATGATCATCCGTTTTCTACTGCTTCCTGTGGAGTTGCTATGGAAACTTGTGCACTTTGTTTATCAAAACCCAAGCTGAGGATAAAAAATCCCACGCATGCTCGCACGATCGTGACAGAGAGCAAAACAACATTAATGAGACAGAGAAGTTCAGAGAAATGACTTCACAGCGTGAGGAAATGTGTTAATATAACTGGACTGAAATTATAATCACCCACACACACAACATCCACTGCTGGAGAAACACACACACAAACACACACACACGTACTGGTGTTGTG